>NW_027181444.1:0-5000 GCF_040956055.1 Brachionichthys hirsutus
GCCAAGAGCCCAACCTGCCTCCAGAGGGCCTTTTCTTCGTCACCTCCTCCTGCTTCACCCCCACAGTGGAGTCCATCTCTCCCAACCAGGGCTCCTACCACCAGGTCATCCACATCCAGGGAAGTGGCTTCGGCATCATCACCTGCGCCAATGAGGTTTGTTTCATTTTCAAGTCTAGATTCTGCACTAACATTTTCATACAAATAATGAAACGTTTGATAACATTAGACTTAATATTTATTTATCAGGGTCTACAGAAGTAAAAACTATAAAAGAGCACAACTCGCACTCCATTGCGTGTGTAAGACGTGGGTAGACTGAACACCTGGACTCCCACCAGCTCAGTGGGTCTGCACTTATTTGGATAAGCGGCTCCTCAAGATACGAGCTGACTTATTTTGCCTTTGTGTCAACCACGTCAAAATGTGTCCAGATTTTACTACGTTTTCTATCACTAGTTTTTTTCCTTACCCTTTCTAGCGCGTCGTTTGTCTCTAGTCTAAAGTTCTCCTCTCTCCCTGCCTCCGTTTTGTTTCGTCCGTTCGCTGTGCTGCATGTGCGTAACCCCCCCCCCCCTCTTCCCCCGCTCGTTGTGGACACGCAGACGCCCACACACATCTCGACCAATCACGTTAGACTTTAACATAATTTTTTTTGGCTCACAATCAGCTCCCAATGACGGGAACCGGCTCCTGTCGTTCACTTCAAAGTCTGAAGCGCGATCTACGGGCGGCACACATGCTTTATTACAGCACGGACACCCGACAATGTTAATTAGGTGATATTAGAAAAATAAAAAATAAAAAATAAATTATTTTTGGGTGATATTGGAAAATTTCTCGCGGCACACCGGTTGGGAAGCACTGTTGTAGAATATGAACTTAATTGTTTGTGTTTAAATCCATGTTTTTCTCCACGTTTAATACAGTAGCCTTAAAGTTCATTTGGCTAATGCTGTTGTATCCCTTCATCCTGGAGGTGACGGTGGGAGGTCATCCTTGTCAGGTGATCAACAGCACTTCCTCTGAGATCAGCTGCCATCTCAGCTACGACAGTGAGCTTCCCATTGGCATCGTTCATGTTGTAGAGGTCAGAGTCAACAACCTTGGAAATGGCATCATCGCTATACCGAAAGAGATCAACCGTCGATTTGTGGTTCTGCCTGTGATTGATTCAGTCTCGCCTCTGACTGGCAGCCTCACCGGCTCCACCCGACTCCACATCCTTGGTTCTGGTTTCTCTGATGGACAAGTGACTGTAGCCAACGAGCCCTGTATCATTGTGTCAGTCAATTACACTTCAATCATCTGTGACACCTCTCCTTCTCAGCCTCACAATGGTGATGTTGTCTTCCATATGGGTCGGATCCAAAGCTCTTGTGTGTCTGACTGCTCCTTCCTGTACTCTTCCGCTGTCACGCCCACGGTCACCAGTATTTCCCCGAACAGCATCAGTCAACCAACCACAGTCACCCTCGATGGTTCAGAGTTTGGCAGCGATGTAGATGATGTGTCAGTGTTTGCCAGTGGAATAGAGCTGAAAGTCAATGCCGTGAAAGACACCAGCATCAATCTGAGCGTGAATGCCCTGCCGGCTGGTGACCACCTGCTCAAGATTATTGTGAGAAGTAAAGGCCTTGCATCAAGTGCAGTGACCCTGACCAGCCTTCCCCAAGCCGTCCTCAGCCCTGAAGAAGGCAGCCTTGCAGGAAATACCCTTCTTGTAATCACTGGAAATGGCTTTGTTCCGGGCAACACCGGTGTGATGGTCGGCAGCAAGCCCTGCAAGATTGAAAAAGTAACTTCAGGTTTGCTTCACTGCATGACGCCTCCTCACAGCGAAGGACAGGTGACTGTCAACATTCAGGTCTTTTTGGTGCAGTACCCTCCTCTCAGCTTCAACTACTCTGCAGCTCACACTCCCGTCATCAACTCTGTCATCCCAGCCTCTGGTAATTATAGTTCTGTATCTGCTGCTGGTATATAGTTAAGTTTAATTCAGTTCTTTCAATCCTTATACATAGAGTTTTAGGTTTTGTTTTGTGTGAAATATTCAGTCTCATTCATACTAATTATTTAACTCTAAATAGTCCTTGAATGTGCATGGGATTTTGCTCAACCAGTCCAAATGTGTTTTTGAACTTGGAGAAGGAATTCGACCGTGTCCCTCGGGGTGTCCTGTCGGGGAGTCCTCCGGGAGTATGGGGTATCGGACCCCTGATAACGGGCCATCAGTTCCCGATATTCCCGGTGTCAGAGCTTGGTCCGCATTGCCGGCAGGAATTTGAACACATTTCCAGTGCTGGTTTCACTCCACGAGGGCTGCCCTTTGTCACTGATTCTGTTCATAACTTTTATGGACAGAATTTCTAGGCGTTGAGTCCGGTTTGGTGACCTCAGGATTGGGTCGCTGCTTTTTGCAGATGATGTGATCCTATTGGCTTCGTCAGGCTGTGCCCTCCATCTCTCACTGGATCGGTTCGCAGCCGCGTGTGAAGCGGCCGGGTTGAGAATCAGCACCTCGAAATCTGAGGCCATGGTTCTCAGCCGGAAAAGGCTGGAGAGTAACCTCCAGGTTGGGGCGGAGATTGCATCCCAAGTGGAGGAGTTCGAGTACCTTTGGGTCTTGTTCACGAGTGAGGGAAGGATGGGGCGGCAGATCGGTGCGGCATCTGCAGTAATGTGGACTCTGCACAGATCCGTCATGGCGAAGAGAGAGCTGAGCCGAAAGGCAAAGCTCTCGATTTACCGGTCGATCTTCGTTACTACCCTCACCTGTGGTCACGAGCTTTGGGTAGTGACCGAAAGAGCAAGATCGCCGGTACAAGGCACCCAAATGAGCTTCCTCCGTAGGCTTGCTGGGCTCTCCCTTCGAAATAGGGTGAGAAGCTCAGTCATCCGGGAGGAGCTCGGAGTAGAACCGCTGCTCCTCCACGTTGAGAGGAGCCAGATGAGGTGGGCATCTATTCAGGATGCCTCCTGGACGCCTCCCTTGTGAGCTGTTCAGTGCACGACCCACCGGAAGGAGACCACGGGGAAGACCCAGGACACGCTGGAGAGACTATGTCTCCCGGCTTGCCTGGGAACGCCTCGGGATCCCCCCGGAAGAGCTGGAAGAAGTGGCCGGGGAGAGGGAAGTCTGTGCTTCCCTGCTCAGGCTGCTGCCCCCTGCGACTCGGCCCCGGATAAGCGGTTGAAGATGGATAATGTCACTTTCAGTTTTTCACGCTACACTCTCTAACATCTCATCGATTCATTGATGCCAAGCATACGTACAGCAGCTCTGTTTCTTTCTTTGATAGCCAGATGCATCTTCTTTAACTCGAAAGCTGCATCATATCCATTTCCATGATTAGAGTGTGTTGGTGAAGCGCAAAATGACTGAAAAACTTAGTGTGAGTGTGTAGAAATCCATTAATTAGCCACATCATTGTATGACTTATTCCCGCATGGGGAAAACAGTTAGCAGTTTATAGTCTTTTAATGGCGTACAGAACGTTTATTTAAACACGTTTCATGAATTCTGCCTGCGGTGGAATCAAATAAGGGTTTAGCTCCATTTGTCATGAGTTATCTCACGAACCAAAAGCCATTTGGCGGAAGCTTATTTCTTTCATATCATATTGATTCACTCTGTGCCTGTTTCCCACAGGGCCGAGTGGTGCAGTCCTCAGAATCACAGGTTCAGGATTTGGCTACGAGTCTCAGCAAATCAACGTCACTATCAATGACGTCCTCTGTGATGTGTCCTCAGTCTCTGACACACAGATTGAGTGCAAAGCAGGAGACAACCCGGGGGGGGCTTACCTGGTAATGCTGCATCACGACAGCCAGGGCAATGCCCAGTCAGATGTCATGTTCTCGTATGAGCTGACTCTGAGCAGCGTACAGCCGAACGAGGGTAGGTGGAGATGTCTCCATATGAATGAATGAATGAATGAATGCTAATTATAAATCCATTCCAGCTCCCTAAAGGATTACCTTGTAATCCTTTTTGATTAAACTAAATAGTTTACTGCTTTAGTGCATCACAATTTACAGGTTTTATATTTTCATAGTGAGAAAGTTCTTTCTCGTGTGTGATTCAGGCAGTTTTGGTGGCAGTGCTCTGCTGTCTGTTCTGGGTTCTGGGTTCGACCCACAAAACTCTACTGTGATGATCTGTGAGGAGGAGTGTGAGGTTCTCAGACAAATGTCGACATCGACCCAACTCTACTGTCTTTCTCCATTCAACAACGGTAAGTTTGGTTTACATCATTTCACCTTAACGATTCACTCAGATGCAGTTCAACATATCATCTCATCCATGTTTGTTAAGGAAAGAGGATGTGCTGTCCTCGCTACTACTGTACTTTCGGCTTGTCCCCGGAGAGTTCGCCACAGCAACCCAACGTTCTCCACTTCACCCTGTCCTTTGCATCGTCCTCCCCAACACCAGCCACTCTCTTGTCCTCCCTCACTACGTCCATGTATCTTCTCCTGGGTCGATCTCTAGTCCTGTTCCCTGGCAGCTCCATCCTCAGCATCCTTCTACCGATATAGTCCCCGTCTCTCCTCTGGACATGTCCAAACCATCAAAGTCTGGTCTCTCTGACCTTGTCTCCAAAACGTCTAACCTTCACTGTCCCTCTTATTGTCTCGTTTCTAACTGCTTGACTGGAACATAATAATGCAGACAGATAACTCGGACAAATTGACAGGTGCATTGTGTTCTGAAAGAATTTCTTAGATTATCAGATTAATTAAATTGGCAGAACAAAAAAACAAAAAAAACAGATCTACCATCAGAAAGGATGAAACGCTTTTACAGGTTAGGAATGTGTTCCTGCAGGTTTCTGGTATTTTGTTTTTGATGATGATGAATATATTTATTAGAATGTTAGAGTACAGGCGCAGTCACACAGTAGCATGTATTACAGTACAAATACAGTTAAACATCCTGTCTAAGAGGAGCATTTCAAAAAAGCCCTTGCGTTCTTGTTTCCATTGAAAGTCCTTAGT
>NW_027181445.1:0-5000 GCF_040956055.1 Brachionichthys hirsutus
AATTCAAAGTATGGAGCATGTTCATGTACTTCCATGAACTAAATTTGATTTAAGTGTTTAACAATAGGACTGTGGAGGCATTAAGAATCACCATGTTATCTTACCTGCTGCTGTTTTTTTTTTTACAGAGGTGCTTTACAAGAGGAGACCAGCACCGTTTGAGCGCTTTGGTCAAACCTTTGAGGCAATTGCTGTTAGCAAAGGTGCAACAAATGATTCGGAGTTCAGCTACACCATCAAGGCCACTCCAGACGATTGTGCTTTTGGGTTTCCACTGCTGGAAGTTCTTTTCATGCAGGTAACTGGTTCATAAAATGTACATAACAATGTATTTTTAACAACTTTAAACAAATACCTATTTTGTGTTCTGCATTCTGCGGTTCCATAAATGCCATAATCCCTAAAGCAAAGTGGGATCACAGAGGATAACATAAGAGTAAGTGTACGTGTCAGTCTGGTGCAGTACACAATCTTATTTCTGCTCCCAATAACAAGTTTCTGTCTTCTAAAAATTATAAAAAGCTCCTTTCACTCCATGCATTTCATAGAGGTCCTCCAGTGTGGAGTACACAGAGGGAGCGGCCTCCATCACCATCGACCTTCTTCACAGAGCCAGTCCTCCTCTGTATGGCACTTTTGATGTGGAGATTCATGGAGACTCTGCTACAGGTGCAGTTCTGTACATTTCTTTAAATGTCACGTCGGCCCACTGAGCTCCAACAATCCATATAATGAAATTCTAAATCCCCAATTAAAAACAGTTTACCTTCACTTTTCCATGGATCTGACTCCCTGACTCCGTTCCTACCCTCACATGTGGTCACGAACGTTGGGTAGTGACCGAAAGAACAAGATCACAGATATAAGCGGCTGAAATGAGCTTCCTCCGTAGGGTGGCTGGGCTCTCCCTTAGAGGTAGGGTGAGAAGGTCAGTCATCCGGGAGGAGCTCGGAGTAGAGCCGCTGCTCCTCCGCATTGAGAAGAGCCAGATATGGGAGCTCGGGTATCTATTCAGGATGCCTCCTGAACGCCTCCCTGGTGAGGTGTTTAGGGCAAGACCCACTGGGAGGCTGTTGCCCCCGCGACCCAGCCCCAGATAAGCGGTTGAAGATGGATGGATGGAAGACCCACATAAATAGTTTAAATAATCGAGAATCTTTAATTAAAAAAAAAAAGAAAAGAATATAACCTTGATCCTAAATGCAAAATTCCTAATGGTCACACTTCCTTTTAAGAGACAGTTAAAAATGGTGTAATGGTGTTTCGTAAGACATGAGTAGGTATCTGTCCTACATGCAGCACTCCGCTCTAACACCACCTTCTTCTCAGGTCTGCCGGTGAACATCAGTGAAATCGATCTGAAGTATGCCCTTGAAGGAATCGCAGGAATGGGTCAGGTTGACGTTTCGTGGCAGGGAAGCTGCAGACAACCCACATGGAGAGTGAAGTGGCTCACGAAACCAGGAGACCAGCCTCTGATCCATGTCAGACTCCATCTGTCTGTTTAAAAAATGCTTATAAATATGTATGGCCTAGTCTTTCTGAATAAGATTGTTAAAAGCAGCTAGTTTGTGAAATAATAACAACTTTTAAATGTGTTTTGTTTCTTAGTGTTTGCTTAGGTGTTAATTTGTACTGCTACTTTATGTTTGGATAATTATCCAGCGTGTCCTGGCTCTTCTGATTGTGATTTATTCTCTTTGTAGATAAATAGCTCATTGGTTATCGGTGAAAATGTCGTGGTTTCAGCCTTTGAGATCACAAAGGGAGGCACTCTTTGGCGAAATATACCAGATGAGCTCTTCCGTGTTTGTGAAGACAAACCACAGGTACAGTCATGAATCATAAGCCCTCTGGGTTTCAGCATTATCTGTCTGCCACTTTGTTTTGTGTGTTTGTTCTAAATATTCTAAAACTGTTCCAGCTGTATTTATACATCTCTTTCCTCCAGGAAGGAATTAGTGAATATGATTCCCATGCTCTTGCTTCTGTATAGAAGTGACCTGCAGTGACGGTCCTCTATTATTCTATTGTTATAGCATGTTATGTTTGAGTGATTCCAGGTGCAAACCAGTGTCATTTATATATCTTGAAATCAAGAAGTTTTGTGATTCTGTTTGCAGGTCGAGGTTAGCATCAATGGCATTATCTCAAAGTGTTCTGGTGACTGTGGGTTTGAATGGAGTGAGGACAGCACTCCAGTTGTGACTGGAATCAGCCCATCTCAAGGTGCGCTTAAGTACAATATAAGGGGACTTCTGGTTTGAACGGTGATGGTCACTGATTCTCTGAGGTATTACAAACGTTGTGTGAAGAATCAGTTCTCTCTGGTCACTTATTTCATGAAGCACAGAGAGAAGACACATTTCTCAGATCCCTTAGTGCTTAAGCTGTCAGTTAATAAGAGGAAAACAGATCTAAACCTCAGCAGGTGTGAATCATGCCTTTGAAAGAGCGTTGACCTTCTTTCCACAATGGTGACTCTTGAGTCAGATTTTCAGACCACCTGAGTCAAACATAAAGCTTGAAAGAATGTCGTTCCTAGCATGAAAGGACTCGATTGTTTCAGGTGCTAACAGCCTGGGGACTCTGCTGACTGTCACTGGCACTGGCTTTAGTGATGAAAAGGCCTCCGTCTTTGTGGGAAAAGCTGAGTGCCACATTGAACAGTTCAGCGGTAAGTGAGTTTACAAGTAAATACTGCATTGTGTTCCTGAGTTTATTATCTCATAGTATTATCTCTTTATCAACGGTGTTTCAGCTGCCAGTCTGGTGTGCAGACTGGGCAGCTCCAGTGCTGGAACCCACCCTGTGTTGGTCAGCTTCCCCTCTGTGGGGATTGCACGCTACCCAAACAGCGACATGCTCTACTTCACCTATCAGCTCATTGTTTCCTCCTTCTCTCCTGCCTCTGGGAGTGTAGCAGGTAAGACGTTACCACTCGTGCCACAATCTGTTATTTTCTTCATAAAATTAAAGGAAACCGCAACATACATATATTTGTAGTAAATAGTCCTTCATTTTCTGACAACGTCTAACATCTCTTTCACAAGGTCCAGTATTGGGACCTATGTTATTTATACTTTATTTGAATGGGTACTCTATTGAATAAGTTGGAAATTATTTAATTTGCAGATGACACAACTTCATTGCGTTCAGAACCAGAAATCAGTAGAAAAGTATATGATCAGGTTAAATAAGTTATAATTTAATTTAAATAAAACAAAATGTATGGTGTTTGGTGGTGTCAGGGTAAATTGCAAATTTTAAATTCAACTAAAAAACTAGTTACATTTAAAGATCATATTAAATATTATCTTTAAAATGTGTAGATATTGTATGCTTGTGAGTTGTGAGCTATTATTTCGGGTAAAGAATAACAGTCTTTCCACCTTCGCAGTGAAGGTGGAAAGACGTCATTGTCTTAATTTTTTATTTTTAAGTTAATTTTTGTGCTGACATTTTCTGAAATGACTAAGGTATATAATGTCAAATGTTTAGATAATTTAGAATAATTTTGTTATCTTTTTTCCCCTTTCTTTTCTTTTTCCTTCTTTGCATTATTGATTTGGGGTTTTGGATTAATTGTACAAGATAGGCAAAAATAAAATTTGGCTTCAGCCTATTCTTTTTTTGTTATGGTGTTTGTAAACTTTCCTTAATTTTGCAATTTTGTAAACTGAAGATTTTAACCAAAATAAACCATTCATTCACTCATTCATTCATTCATTCATAGGAGGCACGCTGCTGACAGTGAGAGGTTTCGGCTTTGGTAAGAACGTCATAGTTGCTGTGGGCAGCGCAGAATGTGCAGTGGTTCATGCCAGTGAGACAGAGCTGACATGCAGATCTCCAGCAGTAAGTGTTGAGCATGACAATGAGTCATGAGAAAATCATTTCTAGATTGTGTACTCTTGAAGCCTTCAGTAGAAAGTAGCAGCACGTTTTTACATTTATTTTGGGTGAATTCATTCTTAGATTAATCAAGTAATAAATAGGTCATATTTAGAATTATCAATAAATTGGTCAATACATTGATCAAATACAAAATACAATACATAATTTAATTAATTAAAGGTGACATATTATGAAAAACTGACTTTTCACATGTTTCTACACTATTATGGTGAATTTTGGTCCTTATCAACCCCAAAACAGCTAAATAAACCATAAAGTCATTCCTTTGTAGTTTGGGTAGGTCTGTAATCACCTCCAGAAACTCGTCTGGAAGAAATCGCTCCCCTTCTGACGGCAGAATGGGAAAATGTGCACAAGATCTGCGTGCACATGCTTCCGAGCGTCCCGGTGTCTGCCTGTCCAAGCTTGAGGGCATTGTCCCTAGCATTTTTTTAGTGGGTAGATCTTTGTGACTTGGTCATTTTATAAGTAGCTCGCATGGTGAAAAAGTGTGAGCACCTCTGAGTACACTAACTCAGAACTGAATTTATACATCAATAAAATGCAACACATTAGATACATGAAATGATCGTGGTTTCGAGCTTGGATGTAGTTACTAATTTGACGAAGTCCCTGATAAGTCCTGTTTTGTGATGTGTCTGTACTTGTATGTTTTTTGTATTTTGTCATTACTGACATGTAGCACGACTTCACAGAGAAAGATTCCTAGTCTGTGAACCCTCACTGACAATAGCAATTTCAACACCTTCTGATTCTGATTCTGATAAATAAATGGTTGTATCTCAGGGAGCTACAGGGTCAGAAAACATCACAGTGATGATGGAAAACATGAGTCAGACGGCGAGCGACTTGTTTACCTATGATGCTAACCTCACACCCCAGATCAGCAGCATAAGCCCCAACAAAACGACTGTAACAGGTAAGAAGAGTCATATTTTTGTCCTTTGAATGAGTGTTCAGTGAAATTTCAGAGAGCGTGACTGAGATGAGTTAAACCAGATTTTGGATTATGTTAAACGGTATTGTTAGATGAAAGGTTATTTACCGAGATGTCTGTCATAAAAGGCCATTAGAAAACATAT
>NW_027181446.1:0-5000 GCF_040956055.1 Brachionichthys hirsutus
GAATCATGAAAACTATTTTAAGAATTAGGACCCGACAATGTAATTATATGAAGTCTGAGCTCAGCCTAGAAACAGTCCATCACATACAAGAGCAACTTGACATCACATGTTTACCTCTGCCGAGGCGGGGGCTATGTGATCGCCGGCGTTTGTTAGCAAGATAACTCAGGAAGTTCTGCATGGATCTTGATTTTCAGGAAATGTTGGGAATGTTACCAGGAATAGATGTATTACATTGTGGTGATGATCCAGAAGAGATCCTGGTCACATTGTCAATGGAGCTTCAAAATGTGTTCCTCAATATCTCGGCTGATAATTGACTGATGTTTATGGAATTTGACACAGTCATGTAGGGGGGTGGGGGGCTCTATCAGCCGCCGACATTTCATCAGGATCGGACATTTTAACATTAAACTCAATTTACGGATGCAGACATCTGTTAAAAATACACATCAACTCTACCCTCACCGAAGAGGAGGCGAGGGTATTGCAATTGGGTGCGTTTGTTTGTTTGTTTGTCTGTCCGAGCGCATAACTCAAAAACTAGTAACCCAATCGACTTGAAATTTTTACACAAGCAAGGGTCTGTCCGTGACTCGGTCCCCCCCGAGAATGGTGTTGATCCGGATCTGGATCCAGATTCTGGAATTATTTTTACATCTGGAATTGTGCCTGTGCTGTAAACTGCCACTTTAAGAGGGAGGGACACGAATGGCATGATGGGAAAAAGAGTCCAGAAGATGGCTTGTAGTACATTCCGGAGCAGCAAGCTAGAGCAGGTTTGGCTCCTCTGATCCGGAAGCCCTGTTTACTGTCTCACAAGATCCAATAGTCTATCGGAGGCGAGGTCTGCAATCTCTGATTGTCTTCATTTCAACATGAAAACCTCATTTAACGGCTTCAAAAATAATTAAAAAATACACAAACTCTGATTCACTTTTTATGTTGGTGTGTAAAGATACCAAGAACAATTTAGAACCTTTTGATGATGATCCAGATCATAATGTGACATGTGGACGGTGGAGATCCAGTAAGGAGGAGAACGAGCTACTTGGAGGAGGTCTGTGCTCTTCTGGGTTACTCATGTTAATGGTGTGTGTGTGAGTGTGAGAGAGAGAGTTAGAGAGTTAGAGAGAGAGAGAGAGAGAGAGAGAGAGAGAGAGAGAGAGAGAGGTAGGCGGGCCCTGATAAACTCCATCCCTCGTCAGATGAACCAACCAGGTGCTGCATCTCTTTTCTCCCGTTGTTCCGCCCCTCCGTCGGTGTGTGTGTGTGTGTGTGTGTGCGTGTGTGCGTGTGTGCGTGTTACCTCCACCGTCTCGTTGTTACGGAAGAGACCCGGCCCACAGTGAGCTCCTTCCCTTCCCTCTGCCCGTGCACACAGCTCTCATGGCCCCCCGTCGACCGGCTGGACAATAGGCGAGCCCGCACGCTGCCGCAGCTTCTCCTCCTCCTCCTCCTCCTCCTCCTCCTCCTCCTCCTCCACCTCGTCTCCTGATGGCAGGACACCAGCGGCAGGACTGGTTCGAGCGGGAGGAGTTCATCGGACAGATCAGCGACATACGGGTGCAGAACCTGCAAGGTGAGCGCGCCGTCCGGCGGTGCGTAAAAGCTGTCGCAGCCGCGGCGCGCAGCGCGCACCGAGGGACGGCTCCGGGTGGCGGCGCGTGGGACGCGGGGGGACCCGCAAATGTTCACAACCCGTCAGTCCAAACTTTCCAGCTCCAGCAGGTCACCGATATGCTGCGTCTGAAACGGCGTTGCTCCAGAGTTTAAACGGATTAGATCAGATCAGATTAGATGATGTTTCCAGAATCAATGCAGCGTTTCTTCACGCGTTCTGATTGGCTGAAACTATTTGAACCTGCTTCTCTCCTCCATCCCGTTGTGATCCGGAGATTCCTGCAAGTCAGGCTGAGCTGCAGCAGGAGAGGCTTTGCGTGTGTGTGCGTGCGCGCGTGCGCGAGAGTGTGCGTGTTTGTTTTCTGGGTGTATTTCAGTCAGTCAATATGAGGCTGTATGTTTATCACAGTCATTACCCTCGCCGAAGAGGAGGCGAGGGTATTGCAATTGGGTCCGTTTGTCTGTCCGAGCGCATAACTCAAAAACTAGTAACCCAATCGACTTGAAATTTTTACACAAGCAAGGTTCTGTCCGTGGCTCGGTCCTCCCCAAGAATGGCGTTGATCCGGATCTGGATCCAGATTCTAGAATTTTCTCACGGATTCTTTAACATTGCGAGATAGGGCACTTTTTGACATTTTTCTTAATTTCTTCAAAACGCATGGCGGTATGGATCTGAAAAAAAATCACACATAAGTACTCCTTAAAGGTCTATGACCATGACTAATTTCGGCCGGATCCGGATCACAATCTGGATCTGAGAGCTAATTTTCTTTCTAAAATCTGCATTTTTCAGGAGTCCATCCTGACCTCAATTTTGGAGCTAGAGACTTCAAATTTGGTGTGCACACTCATAGTTCATTCTAGTTTCATATATGTTACAGTTGTAGTTGTATCTTTTCCCGTTCCAGAGCAGCAAGCTAGAGCAGGTTTGGCTCCTCTGATCCGGAAGCCCCGTTTACTGTCTCACAAGATCCAATAGTCTATTGGAGGCGAGGGTCTGCAATCTCTGATTGTCTTTCTAGTTTTATTTTGTGCTGTCTGGTGACTCGTACCGGTACTTGTTTCGTACCACCTTAAAATTATTGAATCACAGAACTATAAATATTTAATATATATATATATTTATATATTTATATTTATAAATAGGAAGATGTTTCAAGGTATCCATGTTTCATTATTCTAGTTATTAGTTATCATTACAGAATAACAAGTCATAGTTTTGGAATGTTTTTTCCAAAAGGAAAAAGTATTCATGTACTCATGTACTCATGTACTCAAGCCCATCGTTATATGTAAAAGTACGTGTTTGGCGAGGAGTCGCTGCTACGAAGAGCAGAGTGTTGCTGGTTCGTCTGCCCTGGAGCGAGCGTTGTTTTCTGTAGTAGCTGAGCTGATCATGATAATAATGATGATAATAATGATAATGATGATGATCTTATGAGTAATAAAGTTCAACTAACCAGAATAAACCATGTGTATTTGATAAGCTTGTTTCATGAATCAATCAATTGATTGATTGATTGATTGATTGACAGCCGTGCTTCCATTCTATAGAAGTATTGTTGGTTGAAGACAGATATATTTATATATCTGGTTGAATTCTGGAAAGGTCTAATTCCCGGCTGTGTTGGCGGAGCCGGCTGGTAACAAACTGGAAGTAATGGATTTAATGAGGCTGCTGGGAATGACCGCTGGATCTGGCTCTGCAGCCCAGTTCATCCAAAAGCCCGCCTGTGTTGGCAGAAGTGTCGATTAACGACATGCAGATTAGAGATGCCTCCGGACAAGCCTGAAGGTGTGCACGCACACACACACCCACACCCACATGCACCGTGCCCACGAGCTGCACGCAGAGCTGTGTATCGTATTACTGTCGCCTAGGAAACACACAACGGTGAGCTTGTGCACGGCAGTCAGAGACATGAGGACAAGAATGGACATAATATTCATCATAATTTTGTCATCAAGGAGTTTGGATGCTGCTGCGCTTCGGCTCCCAGGGCTCCCACGGCTCCCACAGCGCGGCTGAAACCAGTAGCTTGACCCAACAGCGCACGTGTTCGTAAACAAACCTGCCGTTACAAGTGGACTGATCCGGGATCAATTTCCATGCACGACCACGACCGGTGGCCGGAGAGGGGCCAGTCGACCCCCAGGGCACTGCCGAGGTGACCTTGAGTGAGGCACCGCCCCCAACCTACGCCCTCTCCACGCAGGTCACGGGCCCCTACGTAGTGTGTGCACGTGTGTGCAGCGTTAGAGGGGCCCATGTGCGTGATTCGCTGTTACGCTTTGTCGTTTTCGGCTTTGAGAAACGTTTCTCTGAGGCATCCTGACGGGGAAACTTCGAGGACCATCTATCGAGATCCTCCCCGCAGGTCTGTCTCCCGGGTTCTGTCTTCGCCCGACGCAAGTGCCGAGTCGTTGGTCTTCAGATTATTGCGGGACATTCGGGAGTCATCGTTGTCTCCTTCCAGGGATTCTTGTCCAGAATAAATAAAGAGACATTTAAATGCACTTCGTGCAATCACAAAACTCACGCGTGTAATAAATGTACATCCTGTTCTGGGGCTGGCTTTAACGGTTTTGCAGGCCTGTAGGGTTACGGGTCTCACAGCGTTGTACAGGATACACAGGACAGGCAGTGGGGAAACATGAGCTGGTGCGTCTGACCCAAAAGAATGTGCTGGATATTATCAGCAGCCTTAAGGTGCACGCCTCCTCTGCAGGAGCAGGTCACTAATGAGTAGCTTGCAGCGTCTCAAACACACGCTAGCTGCAAGAGGACTTCGGATCTCTTCAGGCCCTTCCGGCACTGAACCAGAGACGATCCTCTTTCCAGCCACTAACACAGGAATTCAGTATTTATTTCAGCAAAACAAAAGCGGACAGTCCGCTTTCGTGAAAGCTCATCCGAACTGGGTGATGATGATGATGAATATATTTATTAGATAGAATGTTAGAGTACAAGTACAGTCACACAGTAGCATGTGTTACAGTACAAATAAAGTCAAACATCCTGTCTAAGAGGACCATTTCAAAAAAGCCCTTGCGGTCAAAAAAGCGAACTCCTGTCCGCCTGAAGTCGTGGCCCTCGGTTCGCTTGCAAGTGAACCCTGGTTCGGTTCGTGTGCAGTGTGAAAGCTCAGCGAACGAAACCTTTTTTATTTCCTCCCAGGGCTTCGACAGGCTGGTTGAGTAGCTTCTTTTGTTTGTTCTCGGCTCATCCTGAAGAGAAGCTTCTCATTGGTTGGGTTTTCCACGCCCCTTTTGGACTGTGTAATTTCTGTTGTTGTCCTTTTTTCAAGCTGCCTTTGTACAAAGATGAAAGACAGCTTTTAGGCAGCGGGTGACGTTTTGTCAAACGTCACCCG
>NW_027181447.1:0-5000 GCF_040956055.1 Brachionichthys hirsutus
GCTCCAATGAGAGGGTTGAGCCGCCTTCCAGCGCGCCGGCAGCGGGGGGGCGGCGCTGGACCCTGCCCCACTTCCTGCACCCGGGGAGGCCAGAAAGAGACCCCAAAGGGAACAAGATGGTGATCTACGACGTCGTATTCCACCCGGAAACTCTCCACATGGCAAACCGACGCGCCAGCTTCATGGACGTGGTGGCGAGCACCGCGATGCAAGGAATCCAGAGTTCCTTCGACGTGACTCTGGATGAAAACAACGCAAGCGAGTCCAGCGCCAGCTACAAAGGGACCCCGCGGCCGTGTGTCATCCGGGGGCCCGTACCCGGGTACGAGGAGAAGAAGAGACCCATGGAGGAGCCCGACCCCCTCGCGTTCCCGTACCCGGACGAGAAGCCAACGATCGGGCAAGCTGCTACCACGAAGCCCCCGGAGACAAGAAGCCGCGGCGCCGCTCCAACCCGACCGAGCCACGCGGTGAAGTACCGATCCTCCACCGACGTGCAGGACTTCGCTCGCTCCGGAGACGCAATCAGAGGCTGCAGGCCCAAAGAGATCGTGGTGACCGTTGACCTCCCGCTCCTGAGGGCAGCGAGGGACGCGAGCCTGGAGGTGAGAGAGGGGAGGCTGCTGCTGGAGTCCAAGGAACCGGCGTACCGGCTGGAGCTGCCGCTAGCCTACCCCGTGGACGAAGACGAAGGAGCGGCGACATTCGACAAAGAGAGACGACGGCTGACGGTGACGCTTCCCGTCGTCCCCTCTCGTCCCGGAGCGCTCGACTTTGCCGCGGGGCCGGCCGAGACTAGAACCGGCGACGATGAGAGGCAGGAGGCGAGGGAGGCGGTGGGGGAGGGGGAGGAGCAAAGAGGCGAAGGTGAGGAGGAGGAGGAGGTAAAGGATGAAAGACATGTCGAAGAGGGGCAGGGACGGGAGAAAGCGAGCAAAGGAAGTAACGGCGAGGACAAGGAGGAAGAGGATTTGGAGGAAGCAGCAAACGGGAAACGGATACAAGAAAATGTGGAAGAGGAGAAAGAGAAAGACGTTGGAGATGAAAACGCACAGAAAAGGCAGAAGCTCGAAGACAGACGTATCGTCTCCGACGTGCCGGGGGACGCTCGAAGCCCGAGCGTCCCGGCCACGGCGAACCAAGAGGCGAGGACGACCTCAGACGAAGAGGACATACCGACGGCGCAAAGCCCAGAGCCCGAAAACGGGCCTCCGTCCATCTTGAGGGAAATGGACAAACACGGCAACGAGAAGGTGATCAGCGATCATTCCACGTCCGCCGGCTTCACCTTCCAGAACGCCCTGATGTACGAGCTGGACTGAGGGTTCCGCTCCGAGCAGGCGCTGCAGTCCGACAATAATAAACGTTCAGTTTAAAAAGTAAAAACGTTTCTCTTCATTCACCGAGTTCAGAAACGACACATTTCAATTTCCAATAAAGAGCTCGTTATGAATACTTTTATTATTATGAAACGTGTGGGTCATTATACAGTAAAAAAAACAACAACTTCCTGTACTCAGACTCGTGTCTAATTCAGCTTCCACAGCGGTTTCCAGGTGCCCCCCCCCCCCCCCCCCCCATCAAACAGTTTCTCCTCATCTGATTCCTCTCTGGAGGGCGTTGTCTAGAAATTCAGAGTAGCACGAGAGGGAGCAGAAGTGCTGGCGCACCGGGGCGTCCGTCCCCCCCGTGTCGTCCACCAGGACCACCGTGTGGGACACCCGGTGCAAGTTCATGCTGACGGCCGTCTTCACGAAGAAGCCGACGCAGACGCGGCCGCAGTCGCAGGTCTTGGCCGCGTCGAGTTCCCGACACAAGTGGGCGGGGATGAGGTGAGGTCCGTACGGAATCCTGCAAAGAAAGAACGCATTTAGGAGCTAGCTAGAATTGAAAAAAAAACAAAAAAAACTACAAAACCACAAACTACAACGCGTTTGTAGCGCACCTGAGGTCGGCCACCGCTCTGGAACACAGTTCCTGAAGCGGGAGGGGAAACGTGAGTCTCATTTTGTGGTCCAGAGGGTTCGGCTGGACGAAAGGATTTCCAAACAGATCCAGGTTCTCCAGGCTCAGCCGCCGAAAGCCGTTGGGCAGCACGGCCAGCTGGTTGTGAGCCGCCGACAGGAAGCGCAGCTTCGAGAGCCGGCCCACGTGGAACGGCAGGCCGGCGAGCTCGTTGTCGTCCAGCTTGAGTCCGACGAGCTCTTTGAGCAGACAGAACTGGGCCGGGAGGGACCGCAGCCGGTTCTGGCTGAGGTCCAGGAGCCGGAGGGTCCGCTGCAGGGTGGACAGGCACAGCGCCGCGCCGAAGGCCTCCAGCCGGTTGTTGTGGAGGACGAGCTCGGAGAGGCAGCCGAGGTCGCCGATGGTCGCGGGGAGCTTCCTGATGTGGTTGTTGCTGAGGTCCAGCTTGCGGAGAGCTGCAAACACAAACCCGAATCATAAAATGAAAAGGGGGGGGGGGGGTCCGTACAAAGGCCCGTACCTTTCAGAGACAGCATCCGCATGTCCACCCGGGACAGCTTGCAGTAGGAGACCTGCAGCTGCTCCAGCGAGCAGGGGAAGCTCGAGGCGAGCGGGTAGTCCCTCCTGGAGACGATGGCGAGCTTCTTCTTGGGCTGCTCCACGTCTCTGGCGCGGACGGGCGTGAGCGTGGAGAGAGGAACGCCGCTCCCTCTGTCCGCCAAGCGGGCGGCCGACAGGAAGTTCTTCAGGCTGCCGGCGTCAGCCTATCAGAATCACAAGAGACGGACGCGCAGATGCAATCGGCGGCAGACGCGGCGGAGACAACGGGGCTCGAGTAACTCGTGTAAAGAGCTCAGGCGTACTTTACTCAAGCAGACGTCGACGGCAGGCTCCTTCAGCCTCACGGTGGCTTTGCCTTCCTCCACGAACCAAGTGAAGAACTTCTCTATGTTGTCTTTAAGCTGCAAAAAAAACAAAGATGGCTGCTCTCAGTAGTCCGATGGTTTACATCGGGTTTTTTGGAAACTTTGCAAAGACCAACAAGAGTTCGTGGTGGATTTAAAAGATCCACCCTAAACAGCGGTAGAGTAACGGAGTACACGGACCTTGTACTTGCAGCCCGCTCGGTCCTTGGCTGTGCAGATCATCATGTAAACGTCGCTGCGCTGGCTCGCCTTGTCCAAATGCTTCCCGATGGAGAGCACGGCTCGCGTCCCTTTGCCTCGACTCTTCATGCCGAACGCGGGCAGCATCCGATTCACCACCTCGACGTCGCACTGCAGCTTCATCGCGGGGGGCAGACGCCCGAGGAAGACTCGGGGAGTCCGGCTTTACTGCCGAGGCTCTGAACGCATGCCAGAGAGAACGACACTTCCGCGATAAACAAGTGACGCTCGGCTAGCTGACGCGCTAGCTACGCATCCGTCCTCGTCCTGGACGCAAACATGGCGGCTACCAAACGGCTGTCGGCGACAGCGGGTGTTTCTGGGCTTTCCTGATACACCCGGTAGTTTCTCGACAGAGTTTAAAGATCTTTCTTTCAGCAGATTGCTTTTGTTTTTGTCAGCCGGTCCCCTTTGCTAGTCGCTAGCATGATCTCGCGCGCATCGGAAGTGACGTCAGTGAAGCGTATTTATTATTTATTATTGTAGCTCCGCCTCAAATGACAACATTAACTATAATTAAGATTTAAAAGATTTAACAAAGAGAAGGGAAACCGAGGCCAAATTAATTAGAATAATAGCGTTCATATCCGGCCTGAAGGTCAATAAGGTCAAGGGGTTACACTGACAAGGGCTCAGGTCCAATAATCATAATGACATTAGCTCTTCACCTAGTGGTATTTTATTTTTTTAAATACGCATGACTTGATTTTTGATTTTATTCATCTTATCATGTATTTTATTTCTTGTGCTATCGAACCTACCGGTAGATGCGATTCATATAGTGTATTAAGTTCTTGCAAACAATCAGCAGGTGTCGCTGTGGACCTCCACGGGGCAGTAAAGCGTATGTCGGTCAGTATGACAAAGGGCGGGGACGTAGGCAAGAGAGGGGATTGGTCGCACCCCCCCGACAGGAATGGGTTCGGGCCCGGCGCTGTGAAATGCGCGCGTATGAGAGAAAAACCATTGGTCAAGCAGCATCGGAATGATTTTCTATTTCTTTTTTTTTTTTTACTTAGTATGTATGCTGTTTACTAAATAATTTCAGATCAATAACAGAAATTGTCATGCGTAAAAGCCAGCGGTGTACTATGGAACGGTTCCCACCGACTTCTAATCCCCAATTCAAACCCTCTGAGCGGAAGAACCGGACACATCGTCCTTGAATGCTCTCACTAACAGTGAGTTAAGAATTATCAAAGGATATTTTCAGACAGTAAACCAACAGGAAGGTGGTTTGAAGCGATCGGTGTGACGCACGCAGGATGTGGGAAGTCACTGCCCACTGCTCTCGTGCATGAGAAACGTGAAAGACTGCTGATTATTTCCCCCACACCTTGTTTTTTTTTCTAGGTTAGATAACGAGAACGTCATAAAAAGCACAGTGACTCAGTTAGGTAGTCTCTTTTTTTTTTATTACAAAGATGTATTAAATAATATTCAAAGTTACAAAGCGATGGAATAAAGGCATAATTATAGTAATTTTCATTAATCATATTTACATTTTCCCAAATATAACAAATAAATGATACAACAAAAATGTTCGCGTATACACGTTTATCATTTTAACACAATTTAAGCGTGTTTATACTGTTGTGGGAGGGGTGGAGAAAATGAAATGTGTAAGGCAGATTCATACAACGACTTTGGTGATTGAAAAGTAAAAACTTTCAAGAAACACATTTTTGAGTACAAATGAGCAGTTCAAGAGAAGAAAAGATTCCAGTGCATATTTTTCCTTTCACTCCCAAAAGTCAAATAAGCAGCAGTCTTAGTCTGCTCCCTGCGATGCACAGGAAGTGGATGGCATGGCGGTGTGTGTGTGTGTCTACTTTGAGCTGGCAGGCACCAGCATGCTGAGTGTGGCAA
>NW_027181448.1:0-5000 GCF_040956055.1 Brachionichthys hirsutus
TAACTACCGTAGTTGTTATTCAACATAGACGATGCTACGCGTGAATTCAGTTTAATCAGGTTCATAAAACAAAGTCTGCTCACATCCCAAGTAAATAAGTTGGCTCAAGGTTCCTTCATCGTGTAACGCTCTCATTCAGGCCCTGTCTTCTCTTTAAGAACGCCAACGGCACGTGTCGAACGGACTTCAAGAAAACCAGATCGAAGCAGGATGTCATCCAGGTGTTCCAGACCTTTGTCGGAGGGAACGTCAGCATCATAGTATGTCACAATGCACGAGGACCAGCACGCTTACACGCAGAGCAATCCTGCAGACGTTTTTAGAAAAAAGACTGCAGGAACTTGAACTGGAGTGACTTCTCTCATCCATGTCTAGCATTAAGAAAAGAAATTCACATTAGTGTGCTTAAAGCTTCTTTTTTAACTGATGATGACGGCAAACAACCTAGAAGTGTTTGAACTGCAAGAGAAAAGCACAATGCAGGAAGCAAATATTCATATTCTAATTCTGTTTGCATTTTCTATTATAGTGGGAGCTTAAGAAATATTCAGGGGCTGCACCCAGTCCTGTAACAACTGCAGCCACTGGTGTATTGGTTCAGATTAAAATGTAATTTTAAAGAAGCCACAAGGTTATTAGTTTTGTTTATCACTGCTCACTTTCTTTAAATGCAGAAGTCTTACCTGAGAAGACTGGCGGAGATCCAGAAGGCCCTGAAGGTGTCAGAGTTCTTCGAGCGACATGAGGTAAAGTCTGCAGGAGTGGCAATTTGAATAAATGCAAATTGTATAAATGCAACAGCCGTGTTTTAAGATAATTAAACGCAAAGATTGGGCTGATAATACAAAAGTACAAGCTAATATAAAAACTTTTTTTTTTCTAGGTGATTGGTAGCTCTCTCCTCTTCATCCATGACCACACAGGCAAGGCTGAGGTCTGGATGATCGACTTTGGCAAGACTACGGCATTACCAGAGGGCCAGATCTTGAATCATGAGATTCCCTGGAAGGAGGGTAACCGAGAGGACGGCTACCTGTGGGGGCTGGGAAACCTCATCAAAACCTTCCAGTCTGTAAGCAATGGAGGGACTAGTGATGATGCCTTTGGGACGGTCACCGAAGAAAATAAGCAAGCTGCAGCCAGAGGTGATATGTGACCTTTGACTTATTGATGAATGAAAGTAACTCAGACCGTTTAACAAACATATCAGTCTGCTTTCCTTTATGTTGATGTGTTCTGGGTGCAAAGTCAGAACAGTTAGCAAAGGTTAAAACCAGGAAGATTCATGAATAATGAATTCACTGACCGAAAAAACCCCAAAGATGGATGGAAAAGATAAGATAAGCAGAGAATGTGTGTGCAGTTACTGAAAGATTGGGTAAATGTGCTGACACTAAGTGAGCTTTCTACAAAATGATCAGCAGTGAGAGGCAGTCTTCTTTTCAGAGGTGAAACGATGATGATTAAAAAAAAATAAAACAAGAAGAAATCCTTCTTATGATGCCATACTTGTGTAATATTCATTCTGTGCAGTGTCACAGTTATATAACTACAGCAGTGTCAATACAGTACTGCAAAACTAGCTGTCACTGTTCAGGCAAACTCTTTTACTGTACCGGTATAGCCATTTTTATTTACTTTCTTTTATTCTTGTATCTAATCTTTAATTTATATATGTTTTTTGAGGGGGTTCTAATTGATATAAATAGTGACAGCTGTAAAGAGGCAGGAAAGCGAGATGGGTTATCAACTGCAGCTGAAGATCTATGCTGGTCTCTGTAGCAAAGACTCCGCCTTAATATACAGTACACCGTTTATTAAGTAAACTATGGTGACCCCAGTCAAACTCACTTAATTCTGAACATTCTAATTGAACTTAAGTTATTTCTATTTGTTATTCTGTTGAATATGTGCATGTGTGTGTACGTGTATATATATATATATACAGAGAGAGAGAGCAAGAGAGAGAGAGAATAAAATAAGGGAAAATACTATTGTGGTATCTCATGTTCATCAGACCTTCATAAAGGTTCCCATTTTGTATAATTGGAATAAAGCTCTGGAACTGATCAAACTCGAATAATCGATTTATTGGTACATAGTTGGGTCAGTTGTAAAGATAATATATTGCATAGAAGGGCTTTTGGCTGAGGCATAACATTCTCAGCTACACAAAGAATGCAGGGGGGGGGAATAAAATACACCGGGCCGTGTAAAATAAATTCCAACAAGCATCTTTCTTGAAGGTCTTTAGAAAATTATGCAAAACCTTTGGTGAGTTATGTCATGTGAAACACGATAAAATCAGCAGACCTGACCATAAAAACAGACATATAGAACCCGGATAGAAACGTAACCATTAATTTATATATTTAAAAAAATTGCTGTAACTACACAGTGATTAAATAAGAATAACCTGAATACAGAAATACTGGGTAGAGGTGTGCACAAATCATAATTGTCTGAACTGAGAGAGCTGCAGCAGCATGGTTGGTAAAGCAAAGCTTCAGCTCCCCCTGCTGTATAAACATAGGTACTACCAGCGCTGCAGCAGCTGATGCAGTGCACAGGTAATGTAATGGCAGTGATACAGATCTATTAATAACATAATTGAATATAAATAAAAGGTAAAATCAACTACTAATATAATGTGTTAGTCCAGTGCACAGAAGTAAGTACGAAAACATTTTCACAGCTGCATGGTCATTATCATATTCTAGACACATATAAGAGTCATATACAGTAAATATTTTGACATGGGGTAAGAGAGTCAAGAAATGAAAAAACATACCAAACGAAGATCCAATCAGTTTGGCAGAAAGATTAAAAATAAACAAAATAGTTTGAGGGTAAAGACAACCTCCCAAAGCCTACTGGACATATTATCTATTTTCTCAATCTGTACAAAAAGCAACGTGTAGGTGGGTTAATGATCTCGTACCATTTTAACTACCACTTGTTAATATGGATCCAAAATCCCATACTTAACCAAACATTGGCGTTCAATCTAATGAGAACTCCAGTTCTGCTGAGTTGTTCTTTTTTTCTTTTTGCCAAACTGCAGTTGAAACTCAAGAATGAATCTTCATGATTAGAAACCAAATTGAGATACCGTTTAACATATTTTCATAAAATACACATCATTGCAGTATGTCACACTCGGCTACAGTGTATATGTGTTTTCACAGTATTTAGGATGAAAGCAAATCAGACTGTAAATTCTAATAAGTTTTACTTTCACATATGCAGCAATTATAAAAGAAAAGGGTTTGTAATGCTACAACTTTAAAATAAAACAAAGCTTTCTCCTCCCAAAAAAATTCAATATTCTTGTCATATTTTACACAACAACATAAATTCCTATAAATTGTTTACTATGATGCTAAATATAGTACTGTCAATGCTTTTGAGAAAAAACTAAAACAAATTGGATCGGTGCGCACGTCCAACTCCAGCCGTTATATGTGGCAGCCATAACCAGCGAAGTGGAGAAAGCGCAGGGCTGCTTGTTTCAGTGTTCAGCTACCAGTCTCCCAGAGAGTCTGAGTCCAGCATTGGATCTCTGGATCACAGTGTGGAGGAGCATCTGTGTGCATGTCAGTGTTGAAGTGTGTTATCCAGCATTCTAGGAGTTCTAATAATTTGACGTCATGGCTCTCACATCATGGTGGAGTTTTCATTCTCATGGAGTTTGCTCCAGAAATCCAAAACTCTATTTTCATGCCGTCAGAAAAGGAAGTTTAGATCTAATATTAACCCAAACATCTGTTATGGTCATCCATCTCTTATATAGGGTTAAGGCTCAGGTCTTCAGAGAGAGAATAGCCTGAGTCTCGGTCGCATGTGGGTTTCTCAGCTTTGGCGTCTCTCCTTATGTCCTCATGTCCGTAGCTGGCGTGGCGCTTCAGCAGCAGTTTGGGCATGCAGGATGAGGCGGCATGGATACCGAACGCCAGCTTCAGGCTGTTCCCAGAGGACGGAATGGGAGCAGGGCTGGTGTTTGTGATGGCTTCTGGGGCTTTGGTCTTAACCAAAGGGAGACTCTCTGTCTCATAGCTTTGCTCATCATATGCGTAGTTGACGGTGCCGCAGGGGAAACTCTGGAGCTTAGCCAGGTCTTTAGCAGGTTTGGTGCTACCACCCGCGGCGCTCTTATAGGAGGATGCGCCGGGAGCAGCTTGTGACTGACAGCAAGGGGATGGAGATAAGGAGGCGCAGAAGCTGGAAGGACTGAGGTTGGTGCTGTTGGTACTGTCACACCTGCCCCCGATGCTCTCTGAGGTTGGGTTGCAGGTCTGAAGAGCCTGTGTGTTGGCGATGGAGGAAGAGGAGTTTGAGAGCGGCACAGACTGAGTGTGTGCAAGAGCTTTCTTCCCCCGGAGGTTTTCCAAAACCCAGGAGGTATAAGTGGGGTTCCACAGGTTCTTTGTCTTGTTCTTCAACTTCTGGCTCCCTGAGAATGAGCTGTTTCTGGAGCAAGGTCGATGAAGAGGAGGCTCAGGATGAAGCCGATGGCCGCCTGCGCTCACGCTTGCTGCTGACAAACCAGGAGCAGGAACAGACTCAGCCCAGGATGGCTCTAGAGCCTCGTGGCATGACATCACCTCCTGGTGGGCAAATTTGCTTTTGTGGAGGAGAAGACAGGGTTTGGTTGGCTGTGATGTGAGGGATGCTGAACCCAAAGACAGAGAGGAGAGACCCCGCAGGGAGAAATCCTGAGCAACGGGATGGGACACCAAGAGTGGAGAAAGGGTGGAAGACGTGCAATCAGAGGGCCGAATGACTCTGCCACAGTCGTCCTCTGTGGTGGGGGCATGCTCTACTGGTAGGGGTGTGTTAACCACATCGGGGTCCTGATGAAGAGCAGCAGAGTAGAATCAGAGAGGAAGATACAAAAAAAAAAACAAGACAGGACAAGAGAAAGCAAAGATGGAATGATTTATTGTAAATAAATCAATAAATATCACATTTAATCACCGTTAATGGTAATCGTATGGGTC
>NW_027181449.1:0-5000 GCF_040956055.1 Brachionichthys hirsutus
GCGAGACTCTGGAGGAGAGCGGGGACGTGGAGCGCCTCGGCCGCTTCCTCTGGTCGCTGCCCGTCGCGCCAGCGGCCTGCGAGGTGCTCAATAAGAACGAGTCGGTGCTGCGGGCCCGCGCCGTGGTCGCCTTCCACACGGGCAATTTCCGAGAACTTTACCACATCTTGGAGAACCACAAGTTCACCAAAGAGTCGCACACGAAGCTGCAGGCGCTTTGGCTCGAAGCGCACTACCAGGAGGCCGAGAAGCTGCGGGGACGCCCGCTGGGGCCGGTGGACAAATACAGGGTGCGCAAGAAGTTCCCCCTCCCCAGGACCATTTGGGATGGAGAGCAGAAAACCCACTGCTTCAAGGAGAGAACCCGACACTTGCTCAGAGAATGGTACTTGCAAGATCCTTATCCGAATCCCAGTAAAAAGAGGGAACTTGCGCAGGCGACAGGACTCACACCCACACAAGTAGGAAACTGGTTCAAGAACCGGAGACAAAGAGACAGAGCAGCGGCGGCGAAGAACAGGTGAGCGTGACGGCTCGAATTATGACAGCTCGAATTATGACAGCTCGAATTATGACAGCTCGAATGGAAATAATGCTGACATGGTAGAAAAGAAGAAACTATAGGTTATGCTATTAATTACCCTTTGTTTATTATAAATAAATAAAGAACACCAGGCCGTAAACTGTCATCATTTGTCTGGAAATAAAACTGATCATTATTCTCTAATCAGGGGAATTTTTCATGTTGGACCAATTAAATGTGCAAATTGTGTTTACTAAATATTCTACATTTATGTCGGAAATGCAGAAATTGCTATGAAAAGCATTTTCTATAATTTCCTTTGTTCATTTTGATTTTATTTGGGGGGGGGGGGGGGGGTCGTGGTGAAAACAAAGCTATATATATTTGTTCATGATTTTATTTTAGCGACGAAGCTGAAAAACAGAACGACGTGAGTATTAACAATAGGGAAAATATTTTCATGCTCATGGGTCAAAGCGGCTAAAATAAATCAGGAAATATGAGCACAGAATAATAAATTCTGTGGTGTCATTTTAAATTCACAAACACCGTCTCCCAGGAAGCTTCTTACAGATTAGATTAGAGCAAATAAAAACAGACATTTATCTGCAGTGATTTTTTTTAGTGTCTAAACTAATTAGAGAGCTCCTTCTGAAATGATTCTGTATAGCGCATGTTCCTCTGGTATCCAGTTCCTATCTGCATCAGTATTTATCTTAACATACTCTTTGTTTTTGGAAAGAATATTTAGAACAATGTATACGCCGCAAAAAAAATAATAATTTTAGCCTAAATTAATTTCATATCCTGGTGGGTCGTTTAACCCAAAAAGAAAAAAGTTTCTTCTTTTTTTAAAGCTAATTTTAAAGCTACCTTTGAGAAATTAGAATGCATTCTTTCTTTTCGACGTGCTTTCAGAAAAGGTATTATTTTTGATTTTACTGTAAAGAAACTCCCCATCCAGACACACGCGTAATTCTGCCCCCCCCCACCCCAACTCTTCCCAGGCTCCAGCAGCAGGTTCTGTCCGGCGGCTCGGTTCGTTCCCTCGCGGACGAGGACGGAACCGTGGACCGCCTGGGGAACTCGTCCAGTCCGGAAGCCAGTCTGTCCAGCAAAGCAGCCGCCTCGGCCATCTCCATCACCTCCAGCGATAGTGAATGTGACATCTGACGGGCAGATCGACGGTGATGAATTCAGAGGGGGGGGGGGGGGGGGGGGCTGAAAGACAATCGAATAAAACAAGTCATAGTGCCTGCGTTGAGTCATAAAAACACAGACTGATATTTGACGGGTGCCAAAACATGATGAGGATCAGAGATCTGCGGCGGACGGCGCGTCTTTTTCTTTTTAGGTCTACGTTTTGCTTTGTTTGTTTTTGCGTTGTACCCACGTGGATAACAGAACTTAATACGGACGAAAGATATCTGATGGACTAATAAACCAACGAGATGAAAAGCTAAAAAAAAAAGAAAAAGAAGAAGAACCATTAAAATGGGATGGAGGCGCGAACCTGCTGTTCTCTGTGGGTATTTCAAGTCGGGGGGAAAAAAACTGTGATATTTTCCTTTGGAAGTTTTATAAATAATGTTTATTTGCCTATTTAAAAAAGATCTGCTCTGTTTCTTTGGATTTCATGTTCATTTGCTTGGTGTTTTTAATACTTACCTTGTACACAGGTGAACCTGTTGAGCATGTTTAGTGAAAATGTGTTTCAGTAAAGACAAAAAAAAAAGGAAAGATAACTTAATAAAACAATTCTTCAACAGAGAATCTGTAGTTTTAGTTTATTTTTATGATGACTGATTTGTAGAATATTGTTTTTTTTTTAATATTTTTGTTTTATATAAATCCTTTATTATTATTCTTTGCAAGAAAACCAAAGTTTGGGTGACGTTCACGCCTCGCTGCTGTACAGAGAGGCCTAATTGGCCAACGCGCTTTTCGTTCTGTAATGCGGGTTGACAGCGAGAGGTCACAGAAGGGCCGACGCACTAACCCGGATGATCTGCGAGGGAGATCATCGGGATGAAAACGCAACAGATTGTGGAAATAGGCTTTTTTTTCTGCCTGTGGAGGAGGATAGAGGCAAGGCTTCTTAAATCTGGAAAGTGTTAATTTTCTCGTAAATATTCTGAGGATTTTACTATTTTTATGAAGCTGACAAAAAACTGTAACCTGCATTTCGGACATGTATTATATAATTTATTGGACATTAATCATCCTAAATTAACAAATGCTTAATGTTTCAGAAAACTGGCTGATTCTAAGTTTAAATTTACTAACTTTTTGTGTGATCACAATTAACTCTTAAATATATTCGAGTATATAAAATATTTTCCCGTTAGTTTTGTAAATCTTTTTTCGGTGGGAAACATTTTTTTTTGTATTATGTCTGCAACTGGAACTTTTTGAAAACAATTTCAGTAAAACAAATATTTAAACGGCCTATAGTAATGTCAAACGTTATTTTATCGTCATGTGAAAACAAACAAATTCTCTATACAGCGAAGAGTTAATGTGGTGAGAAAATAGATCAGCCCAAAATGAGCAAAGCGCAATGAATCAGTCCCAGTTGAGCTTTTCCAACCGATCGGACAGACACCTGGTTTTGTCCAATTTGCAAAGAATGAGTCGAGAGTAACTTCTGACACACATTCAAGCCTTTCAGCCTGAACAGAAGCTAAATCTGTGTGGAGACAGAAGGAGCGGAAACAAGTGAAAACAGGGTTGTGGGGTTTCTCTCTTTTTGCTGCTCCTCTTTCAAACAGCGCAGAGAAAATGGCTGAATATTGTTGGTTTCTATTGAAGATATAAGAACGACCGGTGGGGGGGGGGGGGAGGCGGAAAAAGTATTTCTCGCAGTCAAAAGGCTGTCAAACTGGTCCGCGGTAATCACTGCTAATGATGGGTCTGGGGTCCCTGCTCGGACAAAGGGAGCCCCGCTGCTGTTTTGTCCGCGGGCCCCTGTCCAAAGAAAAGACCCCGGTGAGGGTCTGGAGCGCGGAGATCACAACCTCTCTCTCTCTCTCTCTCTCTCTCTCTCAAAGTTGACTGCTGCCCGTGATTCGTTTTTCAGCGTCTTTCTCGATGAGGTCATGGCTGTAAGAAAAGTGTGGTTTTGGTTGTGATGTGCTGAAGGGCTGGATTTTTGGCTGCATCTCTCCCCTTGTTGCTTAAACTGTTTCCAGCGAGCTGAGGCTGAAGCGTTACAATGTCTGCACTGTGTACACCATTATTGTCATAATGTGAAACTAATTAATAGTCGTATAATAATATATACTCATTACAACATTTCATTTCGCAGAATTTGAGTTGCCTCGTTATATAATGAAACTACACATTAACATGCAAACTAAATAAATATGCTTATTTGGGTCACCTGAAACAGAGATCATAAGAGATGCTGCAGAAAGCCTTGAGGATGACGTCAGACTGCAACAATTTGTCAGAATTAATCTGCTTCTTTATCATCCTGCTTTAATTTGTGAAATAAAGTGCATGGCGACCGACTAATTTGAAGCTTCTCATCGAAAACAGATCGAATTCCAATTCGATTGCAAAGGCTTATTTATTCTTGTTTTAATGGTCACAAAGATCGTCAGTGAACATAATACCTCTTTCATGCACTTTGAGTGTTGAAATATAAGGACACATTTACTCAAGCTCTACATTTCTACGGGAACATTCTCGTTTTCTGCTACTTTGCACATCAAGCCACAGAACCGTGGACCATGGCCTCAACATTCCTTCCTTGATCTTATATTTGGTTGGAATAAGTTCACGTAAAAATAAGTTAAAGTGTGAGTATTTTTTTACTTGAGTTACTGTAACTGTGATTATACCACGCCGGGGGAAAAAGTGTTAATTGTTTGAACAGCAGAATGTCAATAGGCGTCAATCTAAATAAATGCATCATCACTGAGTACACTGGAATTAATAACATATTAGATAAACGCAAAAAATAACAATCGATTACAGAGTATATTTGACTTTGACCGCGGGTTCAACACAAAACATGAACTTGGATGTTCTGTTAAAATGAAGAAACCATTTTGCACACACACCTTTAACAAAAAAACCTTGTTACGTCATAAATCGGCCATTCACCGCGTCTTCAATCTCATTTTTAAATCTATATAAAACGAAGTGTTTTTAAACGCAGCATCTGTTTAGTGAAAACACTGAATGCTTCTCCTGTCCTCGCTTCGGATTTCAAATCCACTCCTCAGTGTCATCATCACAACTCAGAGATGAGTTCCTATTTATTCCACGGAGAGTAAACAAACACTGCAGAGCGGTGTAGTGGAAATAACTCTCCAACAGGTCTCTGGGATGGTCGAGGCCATCTGCAAAAGGAAACGCTTCCTTTGCATGCAGGGCTTGTTTACAATCTTAAATCGGGGCTTGATGGTAGATCCTTTGAAAAACTAAACCGAACGTATCAAGCGAGGGTGAAATTCTGTGGACACAAGGT
>NW_027181450.1:0-5000 GCF_040956055.1 Brachionichthys hirsutus
CTGCGGTCCCGTCTCGTGCCTCTCTCGAGCCCGGAGCACCTGAAGGGGGCACATTTTGGTGTCGACGACATTTGGGAAGAGCAGCCTCCTGCGGACATGAAGGAGATGGCTTTGACCGAGGAGCTGTGTCAAGTTCAGGTGCAGAAATGTTGATGGTCCTTTTGAATATATGCACACACACACACACACACACAAAAAACAGCCACTAATTATTTCCTATCAGGAAAACTTCAGCCGTGTCCAGACGCTGCTGAATGAGGAGGAACTAAAGAACAACAAACTGTTGCAGCAAATTGCAAAACTGGAGGAGCAGATCACTCTGCTGTCGCAGGAGTCTGAGCATAAGGGCGAGGTAGAATCTCCTCACCTCATGGATTTACAGTATTCTTAGTGGATATTCAGAAAAATATAAAAGTTAGAATACTAATATGTTCTTGTTCTTTGCACTCGATCCAGTTGCTGTCGACTGAGCGAGCCAAGAACAGGGATCAGCTCAGCCTGAGAGGAACTGTGAGTGAGCTGCAGCGAAACCTTCAGTCTGAACAACGGGCGGCTGAGGGTGAGATTCCGACGCTTTCCCCATGTTGCAATCAAGCGGGACGAGAATACCAAGGTGATCTCTTCTTTGCCCCCCCCCCACCTATCTAGTGATGAGGAGTGAGATCAGCGATCTCCGCCTGGTGCTGAAGTCGTCCGATAAGGAGCTGGCCGCGGTAAAGAACGAGCTGACGGAGAGGAAGAGCGAGCAGCAGAGAGAGATGGGCGAGCTCTCCAACAGTCTGATCGGCACGCAGCTCCGTCTTGACAAAGTCCAGTAAGCAATGCTCCCTTGCGGACTCTTCTTCGCCCGCTCCCTTTGCACCCTGGATTGACACTTCTTCACCCCCCCCAGGCTGGAGTGGGAGCAGCTCCTGGAGCAGCACCGGATGCTGCAGGACTCGTTTGACCAGCTGCAAGCTGAGACCAAGTTTGAAGCTGACCAGGCGAGACGGCACCTGCAGGACAGGCGGCAGGAGATCGATGAAGTGAAAACGCAGCTCATGGTCGGTGAACCCGAGCCCAGGGATTGTTCTTTTTGTGATTTCCTGTCCGTATATGATCTCTTCTTGTGTCATTTTTCGCCCCTTTCGCAGGAATCGAATAATTCCCTGCAGACCGAGCAGGAGCACACGACCTCCCTGACATGTCAGTTAAGAGAGAACAAAGAGAGCACGTCAAAGTGAGTTCAGACAGACTTGGGGGGGGGGGGGGGGGGGTTGCAGCAGTTTTAAATTTGTATCCAAATATGTCTAACTGTGTGACCTTTTGTGTTTGCTCTCAGAGAACTGATTGACGCTTTGCAGCAGAGCACACAGCTGAGGAAACAGGTCTCCGACGTGACGCTGCTAAATCAGCAGCAGGTCAGTCCTGAATATAATACGCATGTATGAAAAAAAAAAACATTTACCTGAGCCGCGGTGGCATCTCGGTTGCTAACCATGCTGACGTTTCTTTTTTTTTTTTTTAAAGGCATCCAAAATTGTAGACCTTGAGCAAAACCTCTTCTCTGGAAATGAAAAGCTGAAGAGTTTGGAGCAGAAGATTGAGCACGACAAAGTGAGCCTGCGCAAACACTTTTTTGTTTTGTCACCGCACCTGCTGTCCCGTTGACCCCCCCCTCCTGGTGTTTTGACAGGACGTGGTTTTAGATCTTATTAACCAAATCAGGGACCTTCGCTGCGAGTTGAGCCAGAGGGACCAGACGGTCGCCCACCTGTCTGCAGACATGAAAGACATCACAGTACGTTTCTCCTTCTTCATCATCATTCATCATTGTCCCGAACAACTTTTCCACTTATTTCTGCACTGAACTTCTTACTCAGTAATTGTGTGTCTATTATTTCCTTGCTCATCCAGGCCAAGTACGATTCCACCTGCCTCGAAAGGGAGGATGTCAGGAAGCAAAACTCTAAGATGCAGACACAAGTCCTAGAACTGAAAGAAACTTTAGACCGATGTGTAGCATCCAACGCTACAGAAGTAAGTAATTCGGGTGTTGTGAGTTTTGCTATTGGAATGTAGGCCACTTAATAAAGCTACGATATCGACGATGTTTGTGCCTGTTCTCAGGTTGAGGTGTTGCAGGAGGTGGTGACTTACAGCACGGAGGAAGTGGAGAGACTCACTAAAGTCTTGGATGAACAGAGCAGCCTCCTCCAAGCGTCCCGAGAGCGAGCGGCCCAGAGAGACGTCACGATCCAGAATCTACAACAGAAGGTGGAGCCGTCGCCCCCAAGAGTAAAAGAAGTGGCATCTCGTTGTAATTACTAAATGCAAATATCTCTTTTTGCACCAGGTGAAACATCAACAAGAAACCGCAGAGAGAACTGTCAGAAGTGGGAGTCTGAAGCCCTGCGTGGAGCAGACGGTCACGCCGAAGTCATTGCCTCGAGTGAGACTCGTTTGTGATCTGTTTGTTCATTCGCAAATAAAGGAAGCACGTGTAGCTTTTCTGACGCTTCGCCATACTCTTTTACTCAAGAGCCCGTTCACACCAGGAAGCTTCAGCAGGGACCTGACCCAGGTGTTGATGAGTCAGGAGGAGGAGCTGGAGAATCGCCGCACCTCCATGATGACCATGGAGATTCTTTTAGCCGAATTGAACGCAGAGAGGGCTGCCAAGAACGAGGAGATCCACAGGCTGAAGGTGTGAAATATTCCACTCGGCATGGTTCCTCTACCCGGGGGGGGGGGAGACGAGCTGCCAGACAGACGTTTGGAGTCCATTGTTGGTGTGTTTCCCCTGTTCTCAGACTCAGCTGACTGAGAAAGAGATGGTTCGCATGGAGATCCAGGCTTTACTGGACCAGTTTTACACCAAGCAGAACCAGAATGGGAATAATAGGTTGACTATATATTCATGCATTTATTCAGCAGTCAAATATATCCACTCATCAATCAGTAAGTGTGAAATAAATAATGTTATCCTGTCCTTTTAGTGAGGGGTTGAACGATGCCATCAATCAGTCCATGCATAAAGAACTACAGGAGGAGAGAGCAGAGAAGGTTCGTATTTGTCTGCTGATTTTATTTTATTTTCTTGACTGAGTAACACTCGAGTTTGTTCCTCTAATTTATTAACAGAACACGGCAATAAAGAAGTTGTCCAATACTCTAAAAAGGTAAAAGCACGTGTGATTTACTTTAAAATTATTTACGTGCGCGTCATTCTGCACCTTTGCCTCATGCTTGATATTTGCGGATTAGGCTGCAGGCACAGGAGGCGATGCTGGCCCAGTCTCAAACCTGCGTCCAGGAGCTGACCGCCGAGCTGAGGGACCGCTGTCTGGACGTGAGGGAGCTGAGACAAAGGATCCAGGATGAGGAGAAGCTGCTCCAGGTCAGTCATTTCCTCCTCCCACGACATTAGGAAATACCCTAATGTTCTAAATACCAAATTCTCATCGGATAGCAGAGGTTGTCGTGACTTTTAAGCTTCTGTCTGTTCTGCTTTGTGTTTCATAGGAGAACGAGGTTCTCCGTAAGCAGAACGTTCAGCTTTCTGAGGAGAATGGGAAACTTGTTGGGCATAAGAACCACAAACAAAGAATTGAATATCTGGTGAAACTGAAAAAGGAAAACACCAAACTTCAGGAGGTAACTTGAATCTTTATTATCAACCAATGTTTGCGGCTTAACCATGCGAGTACTTTTTACACCGTGTCCATCAACTTGTGGCATTAATTTGTCTTGAAGGAAAACGAGAAGCTGAGATCAGAAATGCTCTTTCTTCAAGACCCCAATAGATGTCCGCCAATGGAAATGATGTAAATCTGTTTGTTTGAATGGAGATCTTGTAATTGTGTGTATCACCAGTTTCGTTTTGTTTTTTATAATGAAAATTATTGGTTTTAAAATTACTGTAAGTATTTTTTTATGGTTCAAAATCTTTAGTCACTCTTTTTTTCTTATCTTTAACTGTGAAAATTTAAGTACATTTTTTATACTTTTTTATACCAACATCAAAAGAAACATGAAATTTACGTTATAGAATTATAATAGCTGCTCTGTGAAGTGTTCTTTTCTGGTTTCTTTGCATTGATGTGAGTGTTTTATGGTAATAAATGTGGTCTCTTTGTTATCTTTCGGGAAAGTGAGTGTTATGTTTTGCAGTTCATTGTTATTTTTATGTAATTCTAAAATGCTTATTAAAAAGAATTAAAAAATCGAGAAGGGAATGTGTTGCGTTATCTTCATTACGCCTGCGGGTTGCGCCGCTTCGCCTCGCCGCTAGGGGGCGATGTCCAAGCGGTCTTCGCTGACGACGCGCTTCAATCAAGCGCCTGTAAAGCACCTGCAAGATGAAGAAACTCTTCACCGCGGAGCAAATCGCGGCTCATTTCACTTCTGGACCGTCGTTCGCCACAATTAAAATCACAGACGAAGTGGTCGAAAGAAAAGTCAACGAGCCATTGCGGAAAGAAGCCGGGTGAGACGAGGCTAACGCACGTGTTAGCTCACAGCTAGCTAGCTTCTCGCTTAGCATCTTCGTTTAAGCTGCATTAAAACGTGCTCCAGCTTTAACTGCTGCTTAATTCGGTGTTGGGAGACGATTTAAAGGTTTGTGAATTACAAGATACTTCTCTAACATTAAATTTATGTAAATTAACTCCAAATGTGAAACATCTGAGACCTTGGGCTTGTGCGTATAATCTCTACTTTATAATTTATTCTTAAATGCGTATAATCTATTCGCAGGTTCTACGGTTTCCTCCCCCCCCCCCCCCTCCAAAAGGCAAATTGTCTGTAGGTGTAAGTTTGAGCGCATGATTGATGATGACCTGGTGACTCATCCAGGGTGTATTTAAAATGCACTTTTATTGCTTTCCGCTGGCAGCAGTCTGGTCGGTGTTCATTTGCATCCGTTTTCTTGTACATGAGAGACGAATATACATGAATATATCCCGGATCAAAACGGGGTCGGATTCACGCCTGGGAGGCGTTTGCCGCCATTTCGTCCA
>NW_027181451.1:0-5000 GCF_040956055.1 Brachionichthys hirsutus
GCAGCCCTGTTTTCCTCATCTATGTAGATGTCATGGTGTAGCATTTAGCTAAAGGGTCATTCAGGCCTACCTGGATGTTCTGTCACGTCCACCTTGGCTATGTTGACCCCCATGTCCTCCCCCCAGTCCGCAAACTCCTTCCACACCGGCTGGAGCTGCTGGCATGCCGGGCACCAAGGTGCATAGCTGAGGGAAGGTCGACAGATGTACACGATTAGTAATCAGATTACTAGCATGCTAACAATCAGCTAGCAAGCTAGCAGACAACTCTGTTGTTTACGTTAGCCAGAGAGCCGATGTTAGCATAGACACACATTTTATCATCAAGACAAAACAGAGGTCGATACAATAATAAAAGATGATAGAAATAATTATACTTAAATCTGTTGACAAATTATTCCCACGTATCGTTCATATTAAGCTAGCTAGCTAGCTAGCTGTTAGCACTTACAACTCAATCATCCATTCTCCTGACAGGATTTCTTCCCAGCTCCCGTCCGTCACTTCCTTCAGGCTGTCCCGCTTTGCTGTTCCCGGCAGCGCCGTCAAACACACAATTATAAACAAGCATGAAAACAAAAGGCGGCGTTCCCGTCGGAGCGTAAAAGACAACATGTTTGAGGCTGCGCTGCAGGCTGCTCGTTCCATTTGAGGAAGCCTGCTGACTTCCGTTATGCGCCCTGGCGACTTCTTCGTTGGTGTTTAGAGGTGGTTTACTCCCAAAGATTGCAATAGCGCCTCCAGCTGGAAGGTGATAGATAGATAGATAGATAGATAGATAGATAGATAGATAGATAGATAGATAGATAGATAGATAGATAGATAGATAGATAGATAGATAGATAGATAGATAGATAGATAGATAGATAGATAGATAGATAGATAGATAGATAGATAGATAGATAGATAGATAGATAGATAGATAGATAGATAGATAGATAGATAGATAGATAGATAGATAGATAGATAGATAGATAGATAGATAGATAGATAGATAGATAGATAGATAGATAGATAGATAGATAGATAGATAGATAGATAGATAGATAGATAGATAGATAGATAGATAGATAGATAGATAGATAGATAGATAGATAGATAGATAGATAGATAGATAGATAGATAGATAGATAGATAGATAGATAGATAGATAGATAGATAGATAGATAGATAGATAGATAGATAGATAGATAGATAGATAGATAGATAGATAGATAGATAGATAGATAGATAGATAGATAGATAGATAGATAGATAGATAGATAGATAGATAGATAGATAGATAGATAGATAGATAGATAGATAGATAGATAGATAGATAGATAGATAGATAGATAGATAGATAGATAGATAGATAGATAGATAGATAGATAGATAGATAGATAGATAGATAGATAGATAGATAGATAGATAGATAGATAGATAGATAGATAGATAGATAGATAGATAGATAGATAGATAGATAGATAGATAGATAGATAGATAGATAGATAGATAGATAGATAGATAGATAGATAGATAGATAGATAGATAGATAGATAGATAGATAGATAGATAGATAGATAGATAGATAGATAGATAGATAGATAGATAGATAGATAGATAGATAGATAGATAGATAGATAGATAGATAGATAGATAGATAGATAGATAGATAGATAGATAGATAGATAGATAGATAGATAGATAGATAGATAGATAGATAGATAGATAGATAGATAGATAGATAGATAGATAGATAGATAGATAGATAGATAGATAGATAGATAGATAGATAGATAGATAGATAGATAGATAGATAGATAGATAGATAGATAGATAGATAGATAGATAGATAGATAGATAGATAGATAGATAGATAGATAGATAGATAGATAGATAGATAGATAGATAGATAGATAGATAGATAGATAGATAGATAGATAGATAGATAGATAGATAGATAGATAGATAGATAGATAGATAGATAGATAGATAGATAGATAGATAGATAGATAGATAGATAGATAGATAGATAGATAGATAGATAGATAGATAGATAGATAGATAGATAGATAGATAGATAGATAGATAGATAGATAGATAGATAGATAGATAGATAGATAGATAGATAGATAGATAGATAGATAGATAGATAGATAGATAGATAGATAGATAGATAGATAGATAGATAGATAGATAGATAGATAGATAGATAGATAGATAGATAGATAGATAGATAGATAGATAGATAGATAGATAGATAGATAGATAGATAGATAGATAGATAGATAGATAGATAGATAGATAGATAGATAGATAGATAGATAGATAGATAGATAGATAGATAGATAGATAGATAGATAGATAGATAGATAGATAGATAGATAGATAGATAGATAGATAGATAGATAGATAGATAGATAGATAGATAGATAGATAGATAGATAGATAGATAGATAGATAGATAGATAGATAGATAGATAGATAGATAGATAGATAGATAGATAGATAGATAGATAGATAGATAGATAGATAGATAGATAGATAGATAGATAGATAGATAGATAGATAGATAGATAGATAGATAGATAGATAGATAGATAGATAGATAGATAGATAGATAGATAGATAGATAGATAGATAGATAGATAGATAGATAGATAGATAGATAGATAGATAGATAGATAGATAGATAGATAGATAGATAGATAGATAGATAGATAGATAGATAGATAGATAGATAGATAGATAGATAGATAGATAGATAGATAGATAGATAGATAGATAGATAGATAGATAGATAGATAGATAGATAGATAGATAGATAGATAGATAGATAGATAGATAGATAGATAGATAGATAGATAGATAGATAGATAGATAGATAGATAGATAGATAGATAGATAGATAGATAGATAGATAGATAGATAGATAGATAGATAGATAGATAGATAGATAGATAGATAGATAGATAGATAGATAGATAGATAGATAGATAGATAGATAGATAGATAGATAGATAGATAGATAGATAGATAGATAGATAGATAGATAGATAGATAGATAGATAGATAGATAGATAGATAGATAGATAGATAGATAGATAGATAGATAGATAGATAGATAGATAGATAGATAGATAGATAGATAGATAGATAGATAGATAGATAGATAGATAGATAGATAGATAGATAGATAGATAGATAGATAGATAGATAGATAGATAGATAGATAGATAGATAGATAGATAGATAGATAGATAGATAGATAGATAGATAGATAGATAGATAGATAGATAGATAGATAGATAGATAGATAGATAGATAGATAGATAGATAGATAGATAGATAGATAGATAGATAGATAGATAGATAGATAGATAGATAGATAGATAGATAGATAGATAGATAGATAGATAGATAGATAGATAGATAGATAGATAGATAGATAGATAGATAGATAGATAGATAGATAGATAGATAGATAGATAGATAGATAGATAGATAGATAGATAGATAGATAGATAGATAGATAGATAGATAGATAGATAGATAGATAGATAGATAGATAGATAGATAGATAGATAGATAGATAGATAGATAGATAGATAGATAGATAGATAGATAGATAGATAGATAGATAGATAGATAGATAGATAGATAGATAGATAGATAGATAGATAGATAGATAGATAGATAGATAGATAGATAGATAGATAGATAGATAGATAGATAGATAGATAGATAGATAGATAGATAGATAGATAGATAGATAGATAGATAGATAGATAGATAGATAGATAGATAGATAGATAGATAGATAGATAGATAGATAGATAGATAGATAGATAGATAGATAGATAGATAGATAGATAGATAGATAGATAGATAGATAGATAGATAGATAGATAGATAGATAGATAGATAGATAGATAGATAGATAGATAGATAGATAGATAGATAGATAGATAGATAGATAGATAGATAGATAGATAGATAGATAGATAGATAGATAGATAGATAGATAGATAGATAGATAGATAGATAGATAGATAGATAGATAGATAGATAGATAGATAGATAGATAGATAGATAGATAGATAGATAGATAGATAGATAGATAGATAGATAGATAGATAGATAGATAGATAGATAGATAGATAGATAGATAGATAGATAGATAGATAGATAGATAGATAGATAGATAGATAGATAGATAGATAGATAGATAGATAGATAGATAGATAGATAGATAGATAGATAGATAGATAGATAGATAGATAGATAGATAGATAGATAGATAGATAGATAGATAGATAGATAGATAGATAGATAGATAGATAGATAGATAGATAGATAGATAGATAGATAGATAGATAGATAGATAGATAGATAGATAGATAGATAGATAGATAGATAGATAGATAGATAGATAGATAGATAGATAGATAGATAGATAGATAGATAGATAGATAGATAGATACTCACGCTCAACCTCCACATTCCACTATTATTCTTTTCATGCTCAGTTGTTTTAAAGACAGGTGGCGCTATTTCCTTAAAAATAATTTGCACGGGCTCATGCTGCAGCTTTTGCATTGGAGAGAAAATGGCTGTATATAAATTCGCCTACATTTCCATCTATTTTTATTGATTTTTTTCAATGTCTATATGAGATTAATGTGATATTTCCAGATGCCCTGTTTTGTCCAGATAACAGAGCAATTGCTCCGAAATGCAGTCATTATCTGTGCATCCCCGTGCATATGGAGTCAGGTAAAGTTTTTTTTAAAACTTTAATCCTCTGTCATGACATGACCTGCTTGATTTTGCTTTTTAAGTTGTCATTTATGACCTTCCATGATTTTTCTATGATTGTGCTGGCTGCATTTCTCTACTAGATGTGATTTCACTTTCAGCGAATGTGTTGAAAGATTATTTCTTGGGAACCTGCAGGCAGATTGCAATATGCAGCCAGTTATCAGAGCACCTCACATGCTAAAAATACCCTTCAGATG
>NW_027181452.1:0-5000 GCF_040956055.1 Brachionichthys hirsutus
TCACCAACTCGTGATCTGATTGGCTATCGCAACTGTCTATCAACTCTAAGAGCCAATCACAGGACGCGTTATTGAGTTGTGACGTGAGACAAGCAGGAAGGACTTGTTTCACCAACTCGTGATCTGATTGGCTATCGCAACTGTCTATCAACTCAACTCTACGAGCCCGTTCTGAAGGTCTCGGACGGATAGTACTTGCCACTGGTACTATGAAATCCGCCTGGCAACACAAGCTAGCTGAATTCTGATTGGATAAAAACTCTCACCTAAAAATACATCACTGTAATATAATATAACATGAATGTGAAGAATATATATATATATATATATACATAAAATTAAATTAATTTTATCATAAATATGATCATTTATTCTTGATTTCTGGTTATGTTAGGCAAGCAGAGAAGGCCTTGCAGGCCCTGACCGCCCGCCACTGGTAAACAGTGATTCCAGGTGTCAGCTAAAGCACATAAAACTGAAGTTATTTATCATAATATACACAAATAAAAACTGTTAACAAATGCACCACAGAAACATTTAAAATTATATCTGTGTACAACTGCATTATACAGGATTATAATATGTTTATTTTCTCCTAATTGTAAAAAGGGGTTAAAATAAAGTTTACTAAGAAGGAGAATAATTCGTCTTTGCCGCTCCGCTTTTTATCGATGGTTACAAGGAAAAAAAACCTTTAAAAAAAGGATAAATTGCATACAGCTCTGAGAAATCATTTCATTTTTTATCTGCCTCCAAATTGTTTGTGTACTGTGAGCAGAATGTCTTTACATTGGTATTATATCCATATATTTTACCTGAGTCGTGGCTGTAACAGAGCTTTGTTTGATTGTCAGATGTTATAATATTTAATGGGGCTTAACAGGTGTTTTATAAAGATTAATCTGATGATTTATCATTTTCAGTGTCTCTTTCTGTGTTTTGAGTGTTTGTCTCTGTTCAGGGTTTCAATATTTGCTTCTTGATAAACAAAAACAAAAAAACCCAAAACTGCAGGTAAGTATTAAAGGGATGCTAGATATTTTGAAACTAAAATTTTGATTTTGATGAGAATGTATATTCCATATTTAGGATAAACTAACAAACATCAAAGCATTTGTTTGAAGTGGATCATCCACTGTAAAAAAAAATATATAGGAAGAAACGTCTCAAAAACGCATCTGAAGCAGGATGTGGGGTTCGTTAACGGTAGCCAGCTGCCTTTTTATTTGGCACTTATATCATTTCGGTAAAATAAGATTCTGTTTCGGCTTCAGAAAAATCTGCTGACAGATCTTTTATCTGTGACCCTGAGGGATGGAGGTCATCTCAGCGACGGTGGCGCAGGTGGTTGAGCTGGTCGTCCTATGATCGAGAGGTTGGCGGTTCAATTCCTGGTTCCGGCACATGTGTCCGCTGTCGTCGTGTCCTTGGGCAAGACACCTCACCCGCATTGCCTGTGTGACTGTTGTGAGAGAGTGAATGTTGGTGGTGGTCAGGAGGGCCGATGGCGCAAATGGCAGCCTCGCTCCTGTCAGTCTGCCCCAGGGTGGCTGTGGCTAGTAGCTTACCACCACCAGGTATGGTGTGAATGAATAATGCACAGCGTGGAGCGTCTTTGGGTGTCCAGAAAAGCGCTATGTAAAATCAAGCATTATTTATTATTTAATAACAACCAGTAGAGGGTAGCAGCATGCCACTGTGGCATCTATGCTACCACGTCCAGAGAAGAAGAAGAATCACTTCCTGTTGCAGATAACTTTATTAATGAGCTCATTGGTGAATGGCGGCATGGACCAGCTGGTTAAAACAAGCTCACCTGAGTGGAGCTCCTTGACCAGCGACGACACCGTGTTTGTGATCGAGTCGGCAGCGGCTAAGAGGTCATTCCGGAGGTTTCTAGGCACACCTGGAAGACACAGGTGCGCGCCGGATTAAAACCATGGGCTGCTCCTACACACGCCCAGACGACAAAAAAAACACTGCTTCTCATGGACGCTTTATCACAAAGAATCTTTTGCCCCCACCCTGAGCGAACGCCTCGAGCACGTCCCCCCCAACCCCCGCCAGGCAGTCCTGGGGCGTGTGCGTCGGAGTGGACCCCGCCGAGGTGGAGCGTATGGGCATGGGCATGGAGCAGCTTGCACCGTGACTCGGGGAGGAATGGGGGGAGCCTCCGGACTGGGACTGCAACACGTCAAACAAAATGACAGAACAGTCAGAAACGACATTCGACACCACAGCGAGGTTAGCTCCGCCTCCTGGTTCTGTTGAGACCGGTCCAGCTATCTATCCTGACCCGTCTCACTGTCGTTAGCGCTGATGAGGGGAGCAGGTACCCGACATGTGGGCTAACAAAAAAAACCTCTCCCCTCAACTTGTCTGACCCCCCCCAAAAAAAGGTTCATTAATCGGTCTTGTTGAGCCTTGCAAACTGAATGAAGGACAACTTACAGCCTGTTTCTGCTCCTCATCCTATCAGCCAGCAAATGACAGCAGTGAAAGAGGGCAAGAAGAGTGAGAGCAAGAGAATTAAGGCAGAGAAAAGAGGAAGAAAGGATTTCTGCATGCACGATACGGCACGCGTCTTCTGTTGCACGCCGCCCTGTGATTCACATGATCTCCGCCTGCAGGGAACAGGTGAGGGTCTCACCTTCAGCAGCCTCATGAGGCCCTCCAGCTACACCATCAGCTCCCGTCGGCTCTCCTGCAGCGCCGACATGCGTCTCTCCAGCTCGTCCTTCCTGTGTCTGCAGGATGAGGACACAGTTCAGTGTGTTCTGACGGTCACAAAATAATTTACCAGCGGCATTCCCCACAAACGCAAAGCTAACTCAAAAACGCCTTCCTGAATTAGCAGAGTCTACATTTATATAATCAGCTCAAATGGCTTCACTACTGACACTCGTGAAGAGGACGCTGCTGGAGGCAGACGGTACCTGAGGAGCCGCAGTTCTGTCAGAAGGGTCGGGTTCTGTTGGGCTTTTTCTGGGGTCGGCTGAGAGGCCTGCTTGTGCTCCAAACGCAGCCGCTGGATCTCCTGGAGAATCTCCCTGAATAGAAGAGAATGCTATAGTTTACAAACGTAATACTTTACCCATAAAGGAATAAAACACGGATTTTTGTGTACCTGTTTTTGTTCTCCAGCTCGGCGATCAGCTGTCTCTGCTGCTTATTGGCATCAAAGTTGAAGCTCAGATCTGACGGCGGACAATGTTGCTGAAAAGAATCACGTAATGGCATTTAAAATTAGGTTTCAGCACCACCTCCTGACCACAGCGTGCAGCAACGACAGCCCCCCCCCCCCCCCCCCCTTTGGATTCAAACCTTCTTGCTGTAAGGCAACAGCGCTTACCGCTGCGCCACCGTGCTTGCCCTGCCCTGTCAGGTTGTTTCGGAGACTGTTCTATTGTTTAACTGAGAAGCTGCAGAAATTACTTCCATAAGCGTGAAGGTGAAGCAGAAATGACTCGACTGATTCTTTAAATCGGTGCCGCTTCCTCCCGTTTCATCATCTTGAAGCAAACTGCTGTAAAACCAGCAGCCATCCTCCCTTTCCTGAATCGTCCTACGCTGTGCCCGTCTTTCAGTCCAATTGTAAAGTTGCCTTCGACCCCCACAGCCTAAGAATAACTCGTCTACTCATTCAACGTGAAATGCGGGCTGACTGAAGCCCACCCCGGGGGGGGGGGGGGGGGGGGGGGCGTCCTGCCAGACACTCACTGTGGAGTTGCTCGCTTCGGCTGCCAGGCGGGCGGCGTAGCGAGCGATCAGGCGATGCTCTTCATCTAGCCGGCTGGGACTCTCCAAGACACTGTCCAAAGCCAGAGACAGAGACACTCATCAGACATTGGACACAACTGTAAATAAAAAAAAAAAGTAACGTTTGGATAGGATGAATGACAGTAATGGAGGTAATGGAGGTGTGAGCGCTGATGGACGGTCTGAGATCAGTGAGATCATTACAATGAGGTGAATTCTGGATACGCCCACACCTGTCTTGGCCATTTCAGCGCAGGCGGATAATGCCAAATGAAGCATCAGACTTTCGTGAGTGAGGCGACAGACGACGGGACACATGCTGGAACAGCGCTGGACGCCATCAGACCGGAGAGCGGGCGATGATTAAGACTATTAAGCCCAATCTGGCTCCGAAGCTGTTGCATCAACATCCACGATGCGCCAAGCTCAAAATAAACACTCAACGTTTCTGGAAACTCTTTCACGAAGCAGATCAACAAGCCGTCGGTGAAGACACAAAACGCATGGCTCGCCTATTCCAAGCAGCTTGGAAAGGTTTGCTCGTTTAAAGATTCAGTTCAGAACTCCTTCAAGTCAACTCCATCGCTGCCCCAGCCAATAGAAAGCGATCCATCCGAGCGCTCCGGCTCCATCGCCATCCATTTGTCATTCCTTTAAGTAGGAGCGCTTTACACATTCTTTACAACAGCGGAACAAATTCTACTCTAAAAATACTCTCATGGAGGCAATGCAAGAACACAAGAGTGGAAAAAAGACACGCGGCTCGTCTGAGCGCCAACTCAACCCTGAGGTGATCAGAATGATGTGTGCGACCTGGAGTAACCTGTACAGAGGTCTGCATCATCAGAAAGGGGGGGGGGGGGCTTACCTTTTAGTGGGAGTGGGTGCCCCGGAGGACATGAGCATTGTGTCGTTCATGCTGTCAGCCGCTGGCTTCGGCTGACTAAAAGACAAGATTACAGGCTTTAATTCTGCAGAGGCCCGCGGCGCCGCCAGCAGGGAATACGCCGTAGATTACGACTAAACAGGCGACAACTGGCCGACATGTCCGGGATGTCTTTTCAGGGTTATTTAATTCAAGAGCAGCAACAGCAGCAAAAGAAACCCAATTAAACTGGAAGTGTGTGAGGAGCCAGTAAGGTGACATTGTGGGAGGGTAAACAAAGCGGGGGGGGGGGGGGTCCATCGGGCAGCCGAACCCACCACGGACCCCTGACTCATTATCGCATCCGAACATCTAA
>NW_027181453.1:0-5000 GCF_040956055.1 Brachionichthys hirsutus
GATACTTGAATCCATGAGAGAATACTGAGCAGCCAACTCATCACCACTCACCACCTTCATGTAGACTGATAGTCTACATGATAGTCATCCCACATCTTTGGATGGAATGAGTGTCCCCACTGATACTTGTCGAGTCTCATTCATTATCGGTGCCCTGACATGCCCCCCCCCTCCATGCTCATCCTCATTCACCCTGAGCTACTCTCCTGCAGCTTGGGTGGGATAAGCTATTAGAAACAACAGGAAATGACATGGTGGGGTGGATGGGGAGGAGTAATGCCCTTCACCCCCCCCCCCCCCCACACTCCTCCTTCCTCCTCCTCCTCCACGTTCCTCCCCCCACATCTTTGGATGGAATGAGTGTCCCCACTGATACTTGTCGAGTCTCATTCATTATCGGTGCCCTGACATGCCCCCCCCCCCCCCCCAAACACTCCGGGAATTGAACCAATTTCCCCCCCCCCCAAACACTCCGGGAATTGAACCCCCCCCTTACCTCCGGAAAGGTCAAGGAGGAGGAGGGGGTCAGTCATAAATTATTTTTTGACTGGAATCGATTTGACTTATTGCAGGAAATGTGAGCCACTTCACAATAAAATCAGAATTACTATATTGTATTTATGTCTCCCTTCACATTTTGAAAACTCAGTTTGTGTAAATCCCTTGTTGTATTTACTGATGCTTGCAAACCACACTGCAGATCCTTTTCCACCTCAGGGACAGTCTCCAACAATGACTGCAGGGGGGCATCTCCTGATGTCATTGCATCGATATGTCCAGTTGTTTAAAAGGTTCCCCATTAGCTGCCACCAAAGTGACGAGCTAGTCTTCCTGGGGTCCCACAGACAGACAACACAAAACATTATACACACGATAATCACAATTCACTTAATGATAATCTAAAAGCAATAAGACATTATAAAATGATAATCATAAGAAATTTTAAAGAAAAGTTATTGTAGAAGCCAAATGCAACTGATGGAGTGCGGTTCCTATTTTGTGCACTGTGTGGCGCTGTGGCCATGTGGGGTATATAAGGCAGGGCCAATCAGGGGGTGAACAGGTTTTGACCGCTCTGGCGGAATCGCTGCACCCAGATGTTCGGGTTTATTGAATATTTTAAGTTGTTGTATCTTGTAATAAATTAGTGACATTTTATTCTCTTAAGCCCGCTTCTGGACTCTCCTTTTCTTTGGATACGGCGAAACCAAGACGTAGCCACAGAGCGCGTCGAACCGAGAACGACCGGCAACACTCCAATAGCCCAGCATTGGGCTGGCTATTATACTGTCAAAACCTATGTGCCCTTCCGGGTCAACAGGAGACCTGTCTTTGGGAGACAGCCAGTGATGATCGTGTGAGCTGCGGCGTGGAGAAGTGGTCCACGAAGATAGATTTGACAGCAGTCAGCTGTTCCTGGGGAGCGCTGTGGACCGGAGCTGGATTACGGAGCTGGACTGGAGCGCTGAACACCATCGCGTGGATTTACAATAAAGGCGCCCGACGAGAGGTACGTGTAGCGCTCCACCACCAAAGGCCTATTGTGCGCGCACATTAAATCCAACGCATTGATGAACATTGAGCGCGTTTTACGCATTGAAGCGTTGCGCTTTCGCAGATTGCGCTGGATCACGTGACTCGTTGACCTACTTTCCTTTGCGCTCACTTGAGCTGAATCTCGCGATACGAACTATGGAGGCGTGCGCTTTGGACGTGGACCCAAATGCTGGAAATGAACAACTTGCTAATGGTGTAACTCAGAAACGTGTTGTGAAATTAACAGAAAAGGCTTTAGCTGAGAAGTTTGAGAAGTTACAACATATTAGAAAGTCCAAGTTAAATAAGGCATCTAACATTAGAAGGGAGTTGGATGATTTAATGTCTGATGGTGATAAAACAAAGGTGATAAATGCTTTTGATGAATTGAAATTGATTTGTGATGATGCTAAAGGTGTACATGAGTCATTTATGGGTTTAATGCCGGCTGAAGAGGCTGAAAAGCATGAAATATGGTTTAAGGCAAAAATGATCCCAAACAATGAGTGTTTTGCCAATGTCAGTTTATGGCTTTCTCAAACTGTAACCCAACCTCAGCCAAATATGAATGAAAAGGGTGACAACGATGAACTCTCTCCTGAAGACAGCATCTCAAATATAAGTCGCAGAAGCAGTCAAAGGAGCTACACGTCTAGTGCTTCATCTGCTAGATTACAGGCAGCAGCAGATAGAGCTGCAGTTTTGGCTCGAGTTAAAATATTGAAGGAGCGACATGTTATTGAAGAAGAGGAAGCAAAATTGAGAAGAAGAAAGGAGATGCTTGATTTGGAGGCTGAACTGGCGGCATCTGAAGCAAGGTTGGAAATTTATGATGCCGAAGAAAAGTGTCAGTCACAAGCGTACTCAAATACGAAGGGTATATGCAATAGAAACAGGATGGCAACAAATGATCGATTTACACAAAATGAAACACAACGTCAGTCGCTCACCGCTATGCAGACACCTGGAGACCTTCTAACGATCATGAGCAGACAAACTGAGATTATAGCAGCTTTAATGAACCAGCAGCGGTCAATGACGCTCCCACCAAGAGACATTCCAATCTTTGACGGCGATCCCTTGCATTACAGGAACTTTATAAAAACATTTGAGCAAGGAGTGGAAAGTAAAGCAACCGCAGCAGACTGTTTGTACTATTTGGAGCAATTCACCAGAGGCCCGCCTCTCGAACTGGTGCGGAGTTGTCAACATATGGACCCAGATCGTGGCTACGTGGTGGCCAAGGCTCTACTGCAAGATCAATTTGGAAATCCTTACAAAACAGCTACTGCATACATCAGCAAGGCTTTGTCATGGCAGACTATAAGAGCAGACGACACCAGGGCACTTCAGAGCTATGCACTATTTCTGCGTGGCTGCTGCAACATCATGGAGGAGCTGGAATATGTGCAGGAACTGGACATGCCTGTGAATATGAGGGCAATCCTTGCAAAGCTCCCGTATAGGATGAAAGAACGCTGGCAGAGCAGGGCTCATGACATCATGGAGTCTACTGGCCACAGAGCTAGATTTAATGATCTGGTGGGATTCATGGAGCGTCATGTGAGGATCCGTTCAGATCCCTTTTTTGGAGATCTGCAAGAATACAGTTCTAATACAACATTAAACCAGCCAAAGTCACAACCCAGCCATAGAGAGAAGGGGCATGTGGTCGCCAGCACAGTGACCGCTATGGGCTCTCACAACGAAGTTAAGCCGTCACGCTCAATCAAGGAGAACGAACGCTGTGTTTGCTGCTCTATGGAACACGCACTGGAAAACTGTCAGCAGTTTAAGGAGAAGAGACACACGGACAAAGTGTTCATATTGAGGAAAGGGGGAGTGTGTTTTGGATGCCTTCATCGAGGCCGTGTCAGCCGTAATTGTGAAGCAAGATTGCAATGTGAGATCTGTAATCAATATCATCCGACTGTGTTGCACATAGATCGACAGATCACTGTTTTTGAAGATGGACTGGAATCACCAGAACCCACCTCAGTCTTTCATACGACTTATGGACATACAGGGGCCGGCAGAGGTCGCACCACGCTGTCAGTGCTTCCTGTTAGGGATGGGAATGATGAGCTGGACACTGGAACGATGTCAGCCAGAGGAGAGACCAATTTCCAAGCTGTGTCTGGTGTATGAGGTCTAGTTATTGTTGTGATGCTTCAATATTTGTTGTATTTTATGAAATGTTGAGAATTGCCATGTGTGGTACCACGCCAATTAGGGGCCGGTGTGTAGAAGCCAAATGCAACTGATGGAGTGCGGTTCCTATTTTGTGCACTGTGTGGCGCTGTGGCCATGTGGGGTATATAAGGCAGGGCCAATCAGGGGGTGAACAGGTGTTGACCCGGAAGGGCGCATAGGTTTTGACCGCTCTGGCGGAATCGCTGCACCCAGATGTTCGGGTTTATTGAATATTTTAAGTTGTTGTATTTTGTAATAAATTAGTGACATTTTATTCTCTTAAGCCCGCTTCTGGACTCTCCTTTTCTTTGGATACGGCGAAACCAAGACGTAGCCACAGAGCGCGTCGAACCGAGAACGACCGGCAACACTCCAATAGCCCAGCATTGGGCTGGCTATTATAGTTATTACATTCATGCTTAATATTTTTCAATTCCATACTCACATATTTAAATAGTGCATCCCTTAGGTGGTACTTAAAAGAGACTTTACTATTCAAATCACGTATGCTCAGAGGGCAATTATTCCAAAGCTTGATGGCACGATAAACAACTGTCCTCTTCAAAGCATTTGTCTTTGGACGTGGTAAAATAATCTGTCCAACATTAGCTGACCTAAAATGAGAATAAACCTGACTGCATCTGACGATTTGTTCATATAGGAAAACAGGTTGAGAAGAGAAAACGGTGCTCCAGAAAAATCTCGACGTGTTGGAAGCCAGCCTCTTCTCAACCGTTAACCATGAAAGTTGACGTTGCATTCTAAGTGTTTGTTGTTATGGGACAGTGTAAGACCTCTTTGGATGCAGAGGACCATACAGGTGCACAATAATCCAGGTGACATCAAATGAAACATTTAGCCATCTGCCACACAATGTGTGTAGGGACATAAGAAAGACATTTCCTCACCATGGAGATACCGCCACCATCCTCTTCACATGGTATCAATGTGTTCTGGCTGTCAATCATTGTGCCCAGTAATTTTACTTTATTCACCTGTTCCCCAGACAAGCCCAAACTCATTTCTGGTGTGGAAGACTCGATCCTATGATAATTGATTTGGTTTTCGAGATGTTTAGGGCCAGCTTATTATTATCCAATCAAAAACCACATTTAACTCAGCTGTAATGGCTGCGGTTTGATGCATCTTTATTTCCGTTCACCTTTGCAAATGAATTTGCATCCAAGATAAATTTATTACAGTAAAAAGTGTGCCGGACACGTTCATCTTCAGCTCATCTTCGTCCCGCACATGCGTAAAGTCTCGTAGGT
>NW_027181454.1:0-5000 GCF_040956055.1 Brachionichthys hirsutus
CATGATGTTAAGGGGGGCACAGAGGGACAAGCACAATGGCGAAGGGTTACACGTATTTATTACAAAATTACAGATGGGAAGTCACTCTTCACCTTATCCCGTATTGCCTGCCAGTCCCCAGTCCACCCCGAATAGCACCGCACTACAAGGCGGAAAAAACCCGCAACGTCAACACTCCAACTCACTGCAAACTTAAAAGCAACACACCACAAACCCATGCACTAATAAAACCACACGTAAAAATAGGATCGGGTATGGTGGGTATTGGAGTGTCAACGGGATACAAGGGAGGGAAGTGACAAAACAAAAGAAAAGAATGAAACAAAAGAATAAATAAACAAAAATAAAAATAGGTAAGAGAGTTAGTCCGCTCGTACAAGCTTACACAATAAACAAAACACAGATGTACGACACTGAGCGGACTAACTCAAAACAAAACTCAAACTAAACTTAATACAAAAAGACAGCAGGCAGCGGCGACATGAACACTGAAATAACCAAAACAAGTACAACATTATTATTTGTTAAAACACATTTAATAAGATATGTCTAAAACTTTAAAAGGCCGCATACCTGAGGCGTCGTTCTCCCACGCCCAGTCATTCAACCCTTACGAATCAGAGCTCGAATCACTCCGGTCCTCAACAGACCCTATCAAGTAAAACACGTTTAAAACCTAAAACATGTCTAAAACTTTAAAAGGCCGCATACCTGAGGCGTCGTTCTCCCACGCCCAGTCATTCAACCCTTACGAATCCGAGCTCGAATCACTCCGGTCTTCAACAGACCCTATCAAGTAAAACACACTTAAAACCTAAAACATGATATATAAAATCAACATATTAAAATATTCACCGGCTTAGCTCATCAGATGCTTCGACCATGCATGTGGGCCCAGCAAACAATCTGGTCACCCGACAGGAAATTGGCATCATCTTGGCCAACAGCCACTCCCTTTTTAAGGAGAAGCGCCCCAGGAGAGGGCGACACCCTGTGGTGGCCTCCAGCACATTCACCCCGTGGTGTCCCCTGCTACATTCCTCCCCCGCAGCGTGCATCGGCGACCCGACGATGTACTCAAATCAGCAAGTTATTCAAGGCTTGACCTGCACCGACTGAGGCAGTCGATGCGGATTGGAATGCTGCCCAGCTGTTCTCCTCTCAGACCTCCTGGGCCCAGAAACTAAAGATGCATCAGTTTCTCCCATGGGTTCTTGGTCTGAAAGAACCTGATCAGACACATTTCCAGCATTACAGTTTCCACTCTCTGATCCAGGGAGGGATTCGAGTTCATCCTGGTCTATGACAACATTGGTCAGGTCACCATCAAAGGGAGGATTCTCGTCAGAGGGAGGATTCTCTATCCCCCCGGCTCCAGTCTCCTCCGCCCCTCTACTTTCAGGCACACTCCTCATCTCAGCCCTATGTATCTGTCGCAGAGGACCGTCCTGACCTGCAGGTGCTATAGAATACACTACTCCTCGAGCCGGAGGTGGACGGACTATTTGATATGGAGCTGGGTCCCAAAAGTCCTGAATCTTATTCCGACCCCTAACTGCATGATTTCGTGTGTATACTAGATCTCCCTGCTCAAAATCCGGCGCCACGGGTACATCCTGATTCCTTGAGTCCCTCTGAGCCACTTTGTCATCCACCCTTCGTTGTACCATCTCATAGGCTGCCGCTAGAGATTTTTGGTGTTCTTCTACCCACTCTTCCATAGGAAGGTCCTCCCCCTGGTTGTTTCCAACAAGAGAGTCAACGGGCAGCTGTGGCTCCCGCCCAAACATTAAAAAATACGGTGTCCTGCCAGTAGTTTGGTGTACAGCGGTGTTGTAAGCAAATGTCACTTGTGCAAGATGGCGAGGCCACCTGCGTTTCTGTTCGGGTGGCAGGGTACGCAATAAGTCATGCAAGGTGCGATTGAAACGCTCACACTGGCCATTCCCCTGGGGGTGGTATGGTGTAGTGCGGCTTTTCTCGATTTTATATAACCTGCAGAGCTGCTGAACCAAACTACTCTCAAAATTTCTTCCTTGGTCCGAATGAATGCGACCCGGGACACCAAAAACCTGAAACCAATTTTTTACCAATGCCTCTGCAACTGTACTAGCCCGCTGGTCTTTAGTAGGGACAGTTTGCGTGTACTTAGAGAAAACGTCAGTCATTACAAGGACGTTTTCCCTGCCGTCAGTGGAGAGCTCTAAAACTGTAAAATCTATTGCCAGAATCTCATGAGGCCGTGACGCCTTGACTGTGCCCATGTACGTTTTGACTTTTGGCTGCACAGCTTTCGACAACACGCATCTTTCACAGGTTTTACACCACTTCTCTATATCAGAGTACATATTTGGCCAGTAGTGACGAGCACGCACCAACTGAAAAGTCTTTTCTATGCCTTGATGACCTTGTCCATCGTGAAGGGAGCGAAGAATGTTTTCTTGCAAACACTGAGGCAATACAAGTTGCTCAAGCTCAGCCTGTCCATCTGGGGTGCAAACACGGCGATAGAGCACCGACTCTCTCTCTCTGAGACGACCCCACTGCCTTATCAACTCCCTGGTGCCCTTAGTAAACTTATTACGCTCCCTAGCATCAGGCATCCCACCTCTCTCCCAACACTCCAAAAAAGGGCCAATATTAGGATCCTGATGTTGGAGTGTGACAAGATCAGACCTTAATAACCCAGGCAGCGTACTGATCTCTTCCTGCAGCCCCAGGACCCCTTCGACAACATCAGAGCTAGTCTCAGACTCCCTTAAAATGGCATGTTGGCGGGACAACGCATCCGCATTAGTATTTTGTGAGCCGGGACGGTATTTCAGTGTGAGGTCAAAGACTGCCAACTCGGAGGCCCATCTCTGCTCCGTCGCCCCAAGCTTTGCTGTGGCCAAGTGACTTAGTGGATTATTATCCGTGAAAACTGTACATTTATTTCCCAGCAGGTAATCCCTGAATTTTTCCGTTACAGCCCACTTCAGCGCCACCAACTCCAACTTCATGGAACTGTAATTTTTCATGTTCCGCTCCGTGGGCTTTAGGCTACGGCTCGCAAAAGCTATAGGACGACGCTTACCCTCATGCTCCTGGGAGAGAACAGCTCCTAACCCTCCGTGACTGGCATCTACTTCCAACACAAAAGGTTTCTGGAAGTCTGCATAAGCAAGAACAGGTGTAGTGATTAACGCCTTCTTAAGAGTCTGAAAACTCTGCTCACATTCTGCATCCCAAACTTCGCTCAAAGGTTTTTTTGGCGTTTTTCCTTTCCTGCCAGGAGGGAGGAGCCTAGCCACTAATCGATTTAAGGGGGAAGCCATGTTAGAAAATCCTCCCATAAATCTCCTGTAGTAGCTGGCAAATCCCAAAAATGAGCGAAGCTCGGCCAGGTTAACAGGACGCTTCCAGTCACGCACCACGGCTACCTTCTCCGGATCAGTAGAAACCCCCTCAGCTGACACCACATGGCCCAGGTACTTTACACGTTTTTGGAAAAAGTGGCACTTTGAAAGCTTCACCTTCAACCCTTGCGTTTTGAGTCGAGAAAAAACCTGGTCTAATCGTTGCAGATGTTGCTCTACAGATGATGAAAAAACAATAACATCGTCCAGGTATAACAACAGAGACTGATGACGGCAGTCTCCAAACAGGCGCTCCATGAGACGCTGAAATGTACTTGGCGCATTACATAATCCAAATGGCATGCGATTAAACTCAAACAATCCGAAAGGTGTACAGAATGCAGTTTTTGCCTTATCTTTCTCCGCCATCTCAACTTGACTGTACCCACTTGCCAAGTCCAGGGTTGTAAACCACTGGGCCCCGCCCAAAGCATCAAGGGATTCATCAATTCTAGGTAAGGGAAATGCATCCTTCCTAGTTCTGGCATTTAATTGCCTGTAATCGACACACATCCGTAAGGAGCCATCTTTCTTCTGTACCAACACAATTGGTGATGCATACGGACTACTACTTTCTCTAATAATGTGGCTCTGTAAAAGTTGTTGAACGTGGGAACGTGCCAAATCATATTGGGAAGGAGGAATGCGTCTATAGGGCTGCCGTACTGGTGTTTCATCCAATAGTGGGATTTCATGTTTTATTAAGTTGGTACCGCCCACATCTAGGTCATTCCTTGCAAACACTTGGTTGTATTTTAATAGCAAATCGCTGGCTTGCTTTTTTGCCTTCCCTTGCAGATTTTCAAACTCCGGCCAATCCAATACAGTGTCGTCGACAGCACTCTCCTGACTGGACACATATGCCATGCAACTCTGAGAGTCAATGGAAACCTGTATCTGCGGGTCAGCCGATACAACAGTGGCTGTTTGAACCGTAGCAACAACTCTTCGAGGTGTCAACCATACGTCTGTTTTACTCACATTAGTAATGGGGACAAATGCCTTGCCCTTTTCTGCCTTTACTAAAGAGGGAGAAACCAATAGCCCCTCAGGTAAACTGCCCTCTCCAGGACCAAGAGGCTCTACGAACAGGTCTATAGGTTGGTGTAGAGGCATCTGTGGACATGTTACCGGGACATAACAGAGGCTACCTGCAGGGACGCAGAATGGTTTCTTACCCTGCACTCTGATGGAATAAGGGTCCGGAGAGTTGGCCATGACCTCCATCATCTCGCAGTATCTGAGGGCCAGCCTCCATCCACGAGGGGCTGCTGTGAGCACTGGCGCCTCCCACAGGTCGGGACCATATCTCTTACACAGCTCAACATAAAGAGAGTTCAAGACATTCATTCCCACCACCCCAGGAACATGCGTCTTTTTCTCTTTCATGTAATGGTCGCTCGGATCTTCAACAATCAGTACTCCCAACCGTGGAAGCGTCACACCCAGCACAGTAATATCGAACTCGATATAACCGAGGCACGGGATTTTTAACCCATTTGCAGCCCTCAGACCCAACCAGCCACAGTCTTTGAGTTCTTTATCTGACAAATGAGAAAATCTTTGCTTGAAAGAACTTTCAGTTAGAGTTGTTACCATGGA
>NW_027181455.1:0-5000 GCF_040956055.1 Brachionichthys hirsutus
CAAAAAACAGAAATGCTACATATCTCAAATATATTTCACCTGAAATTTCCAGAGTAACACCATGACTTTTAGGTAAATAAATAAATCTCAAACATAGAAGTCCTACATATACATCTTTACACTATGTACAGACGGCCAGAAAGGGGGGAGGGGGGCAATAAGTGTTTTCATTCGCCAAGTGAAGCATCAAAAACGTCATCAAAAGCCCAAATATATCTGGAAAGCATGGCAGTAGAACAACAACACTCCTAAGAGAAGATGTGGCACTTTTGATTTTGGGCAGTTGCTGCACTTTGCCTTTGCGGTGCAGAATATAACTGCTGCCAAAACGTTCCAACCCTCAGCACAACAGGAAACCAACAATATTTTTAGCAAAATAGCTTATTTTTCCTCATGTATAACACGACCTCTCATCGGTTTTCTGTTAAAAACTCTTATATTTCAGTTAAAAAGGTGTAGTGTTTGCACAAATGCCGTCAGCATGGGGCTAATCTAACGGCACGTCCTGCTGCCGATCTGTATATTTGTTACAGATGCTAAAAGGAGCTCGTGTTGTACCCAACAATCAAGTTGGGAAACCCTTTGTCTAAATATTTCTCTTGAACTGTCCTTTTGGCACATTTACCTACACCCTTTTGAGATCCTGACAAGCAGTAAAGATGTGCATACCTGCACATGAAATTAATTTTTAACAAACGTGTCGTGCACTGCGGATAATGACACGATATTTCCACTGTAAACTAGTGCAAAAATAACAACAATGAGGTTACATAGTTGATTACCTACAGTATTTAGGTAGATTTTGGTTTTGGTGGTGGGACGAAGACAATGTCAACCACACAACTGGAACAGACTCTTTTGCCGCGTGGGGAGCTGGGTATAAAAGAGCACAGTAAAAAGAACCAGATGTACAAAAGCTTTCCCAATTTTAAACGTTAGGATCATAATTTAGCAAGGCTGCCTTAAAAGAATAAATCAATTTACATATCAAATCTTTTTTTGTAATGGCTGCAATTGTTCCTCTTGGTCATACCTGTCATATTTGAGTGTTTCAGTGTCTTTTGTCTCGCTGTAATGCCAAAAATATATAATTTCACTTGAATCAAATAACACAAATCTTGGGAGCAGCTTGAGAACATATATTGGGGGAGCAATATATATACTCCTGGATAAATTACCTAAAAAAAGAAAATGAATCTCCTGAACTAAACCATGCATCAACAATGACCAGTAGGGGGCAGCAATACACCACTGTGACATCTAGTATGCCTATTTGAAGAGGATAAAACTGCTTTGTCAATCTGCTGCTAGCATCCAATCATAATGCTTGTTTACTTACTGTATTATTTGCCAATGAGTAGTATGCAGACAACATAATATTGGATTTATTTTAAATCATCTCTAAATCTTACACCGGTTTAGACACTGCAGCTGCAGATTTCAGGAAAGTTATTCCTTTAACATTTTTAACATGTTCCACCTTGGTGTGGTGAATGCGATCCACTGAGTGTCTACATTATGATAGTGATGAAGTTGATCATTCGTGGAAAGTCTGACTCTCTGATTATCATCTGTTTTAAGAAGGGTAGCCACACTTAAAGGGATGCTCTCAGGTACTGAAATTTGGCGCCAACTGGAAATAAAAGTGGGCCGAGGACAGCGCCTAGAGATACACCAAGTTAAATACTAACAGGAGATGAATTGAGGTTCTTTGTTACAGATAATGATTTAACATCAGCAATGGAATTTATTTTTCATAGCCTCACAGTGAAAGCCAGCTATACATGCTAACATAAAGTAATTTAGCATAAAGCCTTCTGGGATGATTTCTGGATGATAAAGACAGCTATGAGCTATATCTTACACCGATACTACATCCGACGCAGCGCTATATCACAGCTGGGATTTATCCAAAATGTAGTTTTGATCTGATTACCTTTCCGCAATTGCCTCACTTTAACTCTTCATGAACCTTTCATGATTTTAGGACGAGGTTATATTTTATAAAATTGCGTCACCGATGCTTCAATTGGCAGTATGAACATGAGCAATTATTACAGCAAACAAAACCGTTTCCTTTGAGTTTCTTAAGACAGACTTGAAAATGTTTTATCCTCAGCACAAAATCTATTATTACTATTTTGTGCAGATTGTATTTGTATACTGGAGATGTGAGTTGGCTTTGTCCTCTTCTATGTTCCCTTTGTATTCGGATATACAGCACAGTTGCTTTCATGTGGGCACCGGTGATTCTCTCCCCACCTCCACATTCAACACCAAAAGCCAGTCTTTAACATTCATGCTGAATCACTTTTGGCCCAGTCTGATTAAAAACAATAAAAAAAATATTGAAAGATTAACAAGTAAGTGAAAGCGATGTGAAAATACCGGGTCCAGTCTGAAATGGAAACATCAGGTCCGTCCTGCCCGGTGTCCAGTCCCAAAAGAGAGAAAGGGAGCTGGGGAACAGCATTCCAGTGCCTCCCAGCAGCAGCACATGTGGGAAACAGCACACCACCAACAGGTGGGTCAGAGGTATTGCAAGCAGATGAATATATAAAGGGATTGTTGCGGCGGACTGTGCAGTTTGAGTCGTTAATGCTGCTGTCCTGCGTTCTGTTCCGTCTGTTGGACATTAAGGCCTTGGGCGGCCCAGAGGCCACACCGAAAGGGACAATACTACAGCGGGATGAAAACTGGATACTGGATGTCCAGAAAGCATTATGTGGACAAAAGTCTCTCCAGGACAAAGACTGGAAGCAATTCCCTTTCTGATCAATTGAATATGAATATATAATATCGAGATGCAGACACGACACAAACTAAAAAAAACTACCTGCATCGCTTCATGAGACTGAAAGGAGGTGAGACAGTGTTTGTCTTTTACGTACTTCCTCCCGTGTATGTCGTTCCTTTCATCCTCTTCTGTGTTATTGCCAGATGTTTGTCGCACAACTGGAAGAGAAACGAGAAGTGAAAGTCCGTCTGGCCGGCGGCTGATTGTTCTGTGCTTGCTGTGTGAAGATGGATCTGGCTCTGTGGTTAGTCCTGAGCTAATGACTGTGAGTGTTTGGACGGGGGGGGGGGGGGGGGGGGGGGGGGGCCTTTGTCCCATTACACAAGATTAGTTTAAGGCTTACAATATTTCATCTAATCCCTCTTGGTCATTTTTTTTAAATAGTGATGTACCCTATAAAAGTATTACTGTAAAAGAGTCATGCTACAGAACCGTCTTAAGCTCGCTGGATCCCACTCGGCATCGGTGCCCCCCTTCTGGACCGCTCCCGTACTCGCTACCTGTCCTTTTAAACTCTAAAATACAAACTCTCCAGTCCAGAGATCACTGCGGCCCAACCCGAGGTTCTTCAACACCACGACTCCATTTTGAGCCTTATTTAGGCCCAAGTAACCCCCCACTTCCCTCCTTGGTGCTCCCAGTGCGTCCCCAGCACCCGGCAGCAATGCTCATACTCCTCTGGGTCGCTGGCCCGACTCCTCGTTCCCGATCCCCCTCGCACTGGCTCTGCGTGCGCGCAGTCCGCCCCGGTTGGCCGGGAGAGACCGGCGCTGCTCCTCCGGGTTGCTGAGAGGAAATGGTGCGAAAGATGTGATTGCGTTTGCGGAGGAAATCCCCTCCGGCGGCGCCCAGCCCAAAGCTGCCCTTGCGGAGGACCATGCAGGTGCCGGCGGACTTGGCGGGAAGAGACCTCTGGTTGTACTCCAGCTGGGACAGGTGGGAAGCGTAGCCATCCGGGATGAACTGGAAGAGAGATGGCCATTCTTATTCCTCAGATTAGCATCCACAACATTTCCAGATTAAGTTTTGTACTTTTATTTTGTAGTGCATTCAGTACCTGGCAGTGGTGCTGCATTTTCTTTGTGGGCCTCCCCACTATGTAGATGTGTGACGGCGGCAGGCCGAGGGACGAATAAACCGAGATGTCCTTGTTGGAGCCATAAGATGCAAAGATCCTCATGTGGGCCTGATCAAAGGAGAAGGCCAACTTTAAGAGACTTTAAAAAAAAGATGTGTTTCTAGAAGTGCCTCAGAGGCATCGTTGCCTTTCTCACCTCATTGATGAGAGACTTGAGGAAGTTGGCCTTGTGTCTGAGTGGGTCGTGAACCAGGCCGTCGCAGAAGGAGACGATGCCGTGGGGGAAATTGTGCTGCGACAGCCAGGCCACCACGCGCTGCTTCTGCATGTCAGGGCGGCCCGTTACGTAGACGATCACGTAGCCCAAATCCTGCCAGTACCTGACCCCAACAATCGAGTCAACGGTTTACTCACAGCTGTTCGATAAACCTTCCTAGTTCTTTACTCATATATTTATCACAGTATGTCCTTGATATTCGTATACATCCAAGCCTTCCACCAAGTGCCATGTATTACAAAGTCAGAATTCAATTGTGGCTAAAAGGAATAAAATCATTTAAAGATTATGTCAATCAAATAAGAAAGACGTTCGGTACAAAACACAAGCAAAATAAAGAGACTTAAATTCTGACCCCGTTCCCACGGATCCGGGATCCATCGGGTCCCGCTTACCTCACCACATCGACAGCTCCGGCCCTGACCTTTGGATCGCTGCCCATTATAGACACGCTGGCGGCAAACGAGCCGTCGATACTGAACACGACGAACTCCGTTCCCCGTGGTACAATCGTCAGATAGCTGTCTGCAAACGTGTGGTCACCCCTGAGCGAACACATCAGAGACACGAGGGGAGACATTTGGTGTGAAAGGACGGGGAAGATTCCGGGGAAAAGACGCTTTGGTTCGCGATTACTTTGTACGACTTTTGGATACCTGACGACCATTTTGACAGGATACACCCCGATACCGAGCTTTTTGCTCTCTGGGATTGCATAAGAGACCCGCCCACTGCTGTTGGTGGCCTCCGTGTCAAAGTAAACCCACTCTCCAGAGGGGGGCTGGGTCATGATGTGGATGTCAATCTGCAGGAAATAGCAGCTTGTCAACATGACGCGTGTCTTTTCT
>NW_027181456.1:0-5000 GCF_040956055.1 Brachionichthys hirsutus
CCATTAGCATCATGATCCCATTAAAACGCTGAGAATATGTGCAGAAATAAGTAACAGTCGACATTTGTCATTCTAATGGGATGAAATGATTTCATTAATGTTAAAAAAGCTTTTCTATAAACCTGCTCGTAGATTACCTTTTCCATTTCCACCAGAAGCGGGTAACGGAGCTGGGCATCCATTTATCAGTAAAAGAAATGTCATTATTGACGACAGACACGTTAACCCACAGTCACTCGACCCGTTGTCTACCGAAAGCAAATCCGTAAACGCAGCCCTAAAGTGGTCAAGCACTGTTTGTGTGGCCAAACTGGGAACCAGCAACCTTTTACCACCAATCTTCATGCTCACATCTGGTGCTGAGGCTGCAGGTGACGGACAGCAGACAAGCTAAAGAACAGAAGATGATATCACTCTCTTTTAATTTGTGGGCGATCCCCTGGAGGGAAGTCGGTCAGACAGTCTGTCTCCTCGTCCTCAGTCTTCGGTTTTGTTGTGTTTAGCTTGGCTTGATCTCGTTTCCTCCTCTAATCTCCTCCTTTTTTTTCCCAGCATTGATCCTGGTAATGACAGAAAAGTACTAAAGAGAACATCTGATATGTTTTGCTGTATCTAACCGTCAAATTAAAATCTAACCCTAACCGTCTGTAGCTCCTTGTTTTCAGATTTATTCCCATTTTTGAGAATATTAATGGATTCCTTAACTCTCCCAATATTGTTTGCATCTGGCAAGAAAATTCGGGGGAGTCTTATTTTTTTGTTGCAAGAGGCCAGTAAAAATCTGGCCTGCCAGCAAGGTTGGCCAGTGTGGGAAAATGTTGGACATTGAAATATTGATTACGCCTGCTTTAGCCGGGGTTAGAATCACTCTGACTGCATCATCTTTGTGTGTGAGTGTGTGTGTGTGTGGGTGTGTGTGTGTGTGTGTTTGTTTGTGTGTGTTACTTTAAGGATTACGATTAGCATTAGGTATTTTCTTGAGCAAATGATGACCAGAGTTGAAAATGCCAGCCTGTGATGACAGAGGAACTTTTATATCTCATGCTCTGAAAGCAAAAGATGCAGTTGTCAAATGGAGAATATTGATTTCCAATAGAAGCAAATGTCTGACTCTGTTTGAGCCTTCACTCATATAATCTCCGGCTATTTCTTTTCCACGGCAACGGTGCCAGTGCTGCCACACCATAGGGTTTTAGGTTCTTCAACAACCCCGACGTCTGCAAACTGAATTGATCTTTGCCCTTTCGGCACATCTTGTATTATTCTTTCTATTCCCGACGCTTTTAAATTATTCCTGCCTTCTTTAAAGCTGGAGATGCATTTTCTGTTCCCGAGCATGCAGCTGAGTTTTTGCGTGCGTGGAATCTCTGCGTAAAATCGAAACCTCTGTGATCCATCTGGGTCGCCGGCGGGGGGTGTCCTCAACATCGCTGTTTTCTTTTGGCTCTCCAAACAAAACAAGCGCTCTCTGAAGCAAATACAGGCAAATGCTGGGATGATAAACACAGCAGTAGGATGCGGGGGGGGGGGGGGACATGCTGCAGCCGGGTCAAAGTGGGTTTGCGGATGAGCAGAACGAAATGAGGGGGAGTCGGGCTGCTTCAAGGGGAGTAAACAAAACATAATGAGGAAGAGGAGGGGGGTGGAAGAAAATACTGGGTGGTTTGCTTGTGAGGAATTGGGGTCAGCTTTTTCCCACAAAGACTTCAGAAACACGCACCAATGCCTGCAGCTGGTTCCTATTTAACGCCGTCAAAAGAAAAGCGACATCCTGTCTTAGACGTAAAGCAATTAGAAAAAGTCTGTTGCCATGGCATCGCGTTTAGCTGGTTTATTGGCCCAACGAATGAGACGCGGTTTTCATCTGCTGTGTGGCATCTGCAAACGTTGAGATGCAGCAGTATCAGAAGATAAATACTCTCGTCTGTGTGTTTTGCCAATCCCGTAAATCTCTGCTTTAATAAACAGATTGTAAATATTCCGTCTACACTTGAGCCTTAGTCTCATCCTTCTCTGTGCGAGCAGACGAGAGCAGCTGTGTGGAGCCCACCCCAACGACCGATGACTAATTACAGGTCAGACTGCCTCTGCAGCTCCAGCCTCTGCTCTTAAACTCGTCCAAATAGTCATTTTATTGATGCATCCTCGTGCAACACAAGCAGCTGCGGCGCGAGATGCTGCATGAATCTGGATAAATCCTCACCAGGCTACATGATACTTCTAATACTTCTCTTAATTTTGCACCACTCTGCAAAGTTTTTTTCAAACCGAGATGTGAAACAATAAACAAATTCCTTTTTTTTTTGCATTTGTTGCAGCCAAATACATCCTAATACATAAAGCAGGCAATCCTGAAACAGGATGAATCAACCATTATGCACAAAAAACAGGATGAATCAACCATTATGCACAAAAAACATACAAATATCCTATGCAATTAGTGTGCATTTCATCGCAGGGGGGTATCCGACTAATGTTTCATCTTCTGCCTCTTTTATGTTTTTTGCATCGCTCCCCACGGGGCCGAGCTCACCTCATGCAGGGAGTAAATGAAAGCCAAATGATCTCAGTTCTCCTAAAGGACAGATGCCATTAGAGATCGCTGCAGAGACGTGATGTGCAGGCTTGGGCAGACAGCAGCAACAGATGCGCTACGGCTGCAGCGGCGGATGGCGGCCTTGCAAACACGCCGAGCGGCTGAGACTTACTGTCTAATGATGTTGAGACAGAAAAATCCCCATGAGTGCGGCGAATAAGCCTGTTAGGAGATCTCCTCCCTGACACTTCTCACTCTGGTCTCAGTGTGGCTTCGGTTTGTACTTGTCCAGCTAATCCCCTTAAAGCAGCGCAACATTTGGTGGATTCTTAATGTGTGTCCTCAGTCAGGAAGCGCAAGCCCAGCATTCCAGATACGGCTCTAGGATCATTGTTGGAAGGGTCCACTCTGCGTAAAGGAATACGGGAGATGACGCCGCTCAATCGCATTCTCTTATTTCCATCCTGGGAAATATCACCTTCAATCTAACAACACAGGAAGCACCGCTTAGATTCAAATAGCCAAAGACTACAATGAAATATGCAAGGCGGACACCCCCCCTCTCCCCACAAAGTTATTATGCACCTTTAAAAAACATTTTTCCATATATCGCTCTTACAATGCAGCAGAAATTACATTGCAACCTTGTCTGATCTGCTGAATCCCCGAACACAAACCGAAATGGAAATCCGGCTCCATCTCATTTGCTTTAGATTTTCCAGATGCAGATATTCTGCGCTTTTTTTCACCGATTGAAGTCTAATCGCTGCTTTAAAGGGATACAAGCCTATGAAAAGCCTTTACTTCCTTGTTCCTGTTTATCCCCATACCGGCCTCTATAGCTGATGGCGTGCTAAAATCTCGGCACCGCCTCCCATGATCATATCTCATCCTTTTCCGCCAGACCATATTCTCACCGGTGATTCGATGATCCAGCCGCTTTTCCTCCTGTGATTTTGCTCTTGTTTTTCTTTTTCTATATTAACTGTCCTGCAGTTATCAGAAGAAGAAGAAAACCTTTCTGTCTGTTTTGTCCTGACCTTACTTTCTTTTTCCGAGGCCCATTATGATCTGGATAATGAGAAACTAATCCTGGGGATTCTTCTCCTCCTGCAGGGATGACATTCATTTACCCTGCAGAGAGGCACGGGAAATTAAGCCTGTCCCCCATTGTCTTCCCCTTTTCTATAATGCAATTAGGCCTGTTTTTTTGTTCTGTGCTCCTGGGCCCTAAACTATCACTTCTGTCCCACATGTTGTTTGTGTGGGATATAACAAGCCCTGGTCTGACTGTGCAGCTACAATGGTTCTGGTTCGACGAGTACGTCTTGATGATTCCATTCACTACGAATCATATCTGTTTTTCCACAGGGAAGGCTTTCGAGATAACCTACATACGATTGAAATTCTACACCAGCCGGCCGGAGAGCTTCGCCATCTACAAGAGGACAGAACAGGATGGGCCCTGGTTGCCTTACCAGTATTACAGTGCCTCTTGTGAGAAGACCTATGGGAAGAATACTAAAGCTTTCATCCGTCCAGGAGAGGACGAGAGGACGGCTGTGTGTACAGATGAGTTCAGTGACATCTCCCCCCTCACTGGAGGAAACGTGGCTTTCTCCACCCTGGAGGGGCGGCCCAGCGCATACAACTTTGACCAGAGCGTGGTGCTGCAGGTGAGGTCTCATTAACTGCATGTACACTCTTATTATTGTCTCGATTTTGATTTGTCACCACTCTGGATGATTTAGAAGGATCGCAATTAATAAAAACAAAATAATAAGAATAAGTATAACTGAACCGAACGCCGCTCTGATTCGCCTCAGGTGTCGATCGATCATCGAACCCTTTCAAATCAGCACGTTTACGCGAGCAAACAAAAATCTGTACACGCACACAAGAGAGCCTTCGATCCCTCTTCAACGCGTGCTGAAGCTAAATTTATATTTAGTTCTAATTAACATTGATGAAGCTGTGCGTTAAATTAACGGTGGCCTCTTGAGGAGAGGGGGGGGGGGGGGGCTGGGAGGACTGGCCACTGCAAAGCAAGACTTTAAATGAGCAGAGGAAGCACTTAAAGCAGGCTCTCCCTTCTCTCTGACAAGGCTGGTAATTATGCACGCATGCATATGCATCTGGCCATGCATGCGAGTTCCAAAAAACACTTTGAGAGACTAATTGCATTCTGTATTACTGAGGGCCTGAGATGCATGCATCCGTGTCCTGATAAAGTAGATTACGGAGGTCTAACTGCAAAGAGCAACAGGAAAATCTATATCCAAATCGGTCGTTTGGATTGGGAGCCGATTTTCCATCAAATGCTGGAATCATTTCTAAGCAAGCTGCCGATATTTAGTTTGCGTTGAGCCACAAAAAGTATGTTCAGCGTGAACATATATCATTTAAAGGAGGCAGTATAAATCAATCAGAAATTTGCCCTGCGCAGCACAAATTGATGACGTTG
>NW_027181457.1:0-5000 GCF_040956055.1 Brachionichthys hirsutus
ACAATCACAGAACTGTTCTAGGTGTCTGGGCTCCAAAGTAATTTTCTCACCCAGAGGGAGGCAGTCCGAACTCCACGTGGAAGGTGAAAACAAAAACAGTTCTCACGACAACATGGTGTTGACTGTGGAGCGGGTGAATCACCTTTATAGCGCTAATATTCATTTCCTTCTTCACTATTTTAGTTTGGAATTAAATAAGGAGCATTTCCTCAGAGGGAGCTGCTTCAGTTAGAAGTAAACAGTAATAAAATTTACAAGCAGGAAGTCTTTGATCGAAGAGCCCAAGCATTGGGTTCCAGAAGAAGTCCTGGATCAATATGCTTGAATTCATAGGAAATTATCTGCAAGCATCTGAAGTACATAAATCCAAAAGTGTTCCAAAGCTGAAATCCTTCATCCATGAGGAATGGGCAAAGAGTCCTTAGGAATACAACCAGAAGTTGTAGCAGAAGTTTTCAGCATCATAGCAGCCAAAACGTCTCTAGAACAAATGAGACTGTGGTCATGAATGGGCTGAATAGTCTGAAGCCGCAGTAGAAATCATCTTCCATCTTACATTTGAGAAGAAAGTCATTTTGCTTCAGTACAAACAATTCTAAACACTCAGAAAGCCTCACATCGGAGCCATTTTGGATTCAAATGATTTAATTTGTCGCTTGGCTTCCTTCAGGTTTATGTGAGATCACAGCCGTCATATAAATATACCTCTATAGCAAAGTAGACACCTGAGGGTCCTGCAGCCATTGGGGGAGGTGGCAGAAAGAAAAGGCTGCGGAGAAGTAGAATGGACAAAAGTATGGTGGCGCAGTGGTAAGCGCTGTTGCCTCTGACAGCAAGAAGGTCACAGGTTTGAATCCGACTTGCAGCCTTTCTGTGAGGAGTTTGCATGTTCTCCCCATGTCTCCTTGGGTTCTCTCCAGGTTCTCCGACTTCCACCCACCACCAAAAATATGCAAATTAGGTGAATTGGTTACACGAAATTGTCCACAGTGTGTGTGTGTATAAACCTTCTTCAATAGCTCAAAGGCCAGTGGATCCAAAGATGCCCAAAATTTATAATTGAACCATTTTAATGATGTTTCAGTGTGAATAAATCAAATGACACACAAACCTTACATTAAATATCCCTCTCTCTACCTTTTTACAAAACTTCCTTTGACATGACGGGTTGAGATCAACGCAGCGCTCCATATCTCAGCTGCAGCCCTGCTGACATGCTGAGATATGGAGAGACAATTATAGGAGGAGAAGATGACAAGCTTGTCAGCATGACGGCTCGTGGTGTATTCCATTTGTCCTCCGATCCTTTATTCTCCACGAGTCACACCTGATTGAACCTCCACAAGGGAATAAGGAGCGGACTCACTGGCTCAAATTATTTTACCGGGACACACATGTGCACCAGCAAGGACTAGGAAGGATAAAGGGTTTTAGATGCAGACAAATATACTGGAATAAACCAGGACAGTTAGAGCTTACATGATGTCTGAAATGCAAATATTTAATCAGAATGAAAGACAGAGAGAGAACAAAGGAGGGAAACAGCAAAAACTCTGGGGAAGTTCGCAAAGAACGGATGGCGTTTATAATTGGTGAGGTAGTGAGACACAGAGAGACGTGGATGTAAGTTCTAACAGAATGAGGACCCGTCAAAACTTAGATCTAAAAACGACATGAATAAATGACCCTAACATCTCTCTGTTAACAATGCATAAGGAGCGCATGTGGCGGCATGATAGGCAAACACGTGTGAAGGGAGCACAGAGGCTGTTGGTTACTTACATGCAGGGCGTAGTACACATTAAGTCACATGTTTAAAACATCCACGGCAGGAGAAGAGGCGGCAGCAACTCAACCGCCGCAAAAGTGCAATCGGTTTTCACGGCGCAAAGATTTGGAGCGAATGATTCAGGACGTATTTGCAATGGAATAAAACATCAAATATTAATTGATTCAATCCATAACTGGCTGTTATTGTCAGTGCAAAGACTTAAAGGTCACTTCAGCCGCACTGCGAGTGACGTCCGCCAAGAAAACAAGGACTAACAAACCAAGCAACCCCAATCGCAGACTTTATTCCCCCACCTACGGCTGCAGGCTGCTTTCTGTTTTTGGAGATGCACCATCGGTGCATCTATTATTGATGGAGACAACGGAAGTCAGTCCCCAAAGCCTGCAGGCTGCAGCTGGGGCAGCTGTTCAGGTAAACTCAACAGGTGTGACTGGTCTCCAGTCAACCTTCTTCTCTAGTTAGTCTCTGATCTGTACAAGAAAAGAATATTAGATGATTAGACTGTCTGGTTGGGGAAATTTAAACCAGAAGCAGCAGGTTAGCCGTTCTCTGGTTTGTTTACTCACTGCAGGAACATTTGCATCTGTATTTTGATATGAAAAGTACAACTTTTCTGAAACTGACGGAAAAGTTCAGTCAGGTGCACTAAGCCTTCAGCCAAGCACGGCAGCAGTGCATTCCCTCCCTCTATTCTTCGGTTCTTATTAAAACTCTTTTCATGTGTTTCTGTATTCCCTACCTGGAGAAAAAGATTCATTTCACAAAATCTCCCCAACCAGACCGGGGTATTTGAAAGTGATTTGCTCTGAGCCATATGCACCTCATCAGTTTGAAGCAACGTTTGCTCACCTCGTATCTGCGTCTTGAATTGTATTCTGCCGCTCTAATCATGTCAGCAGTAAACGACATCCGGCCATCTGTCGGAAATTACTTTGGCATTGTTTTGCAAAAGTAATTTTATGGCAGACAAATCGTATTGAAAGAACATTTTCAGAGACAGAGGCTCTGAAAGATGGGGTAAGTCAGAGGATTGGTGTGTGTTGTATGGGGAAGGTGACGTCTTTCTGTACATCCTCATATAACCTGCATGTCTGATTGGTGTGTGAGTGTTGCAATAAATGGTATTTTATAACCGCGTATCCTTTCTTTATCGAATGAAGAGAACAGAAAGCATCCTAATGAGAAATTCAGCCAGCCTGAAACGGAGCTCAGCGGCGTGCTCGTTGTTTCAGAGAAGAGGAGAGGAGAAGTGAGACGGTCAAAATTGGAGATACGAAGGATGCCACAAATTGTCCAGCTGGGGTTTCAGAGAGCTGCACGGGTGGAGGAGGAATCAGGCTGGAGTGTCTTCACCTCTTGCGGGGAGGGGCTACGATGCAGTAAAAACGCAAATGGGATTGTTTCTCAAAAACTACGTGAATTCGTGGTTTTTGCATCCTGCTTGAGCTGGACCAGCCACCATGACCGTTGGAAACAGTTGCAGCATCTGTTAGATGCTATAATCCGTCCAGAGCATGTGATGCACTTCATTCCAAGAGAAGGCTCTCCTCCGGAAGGAGGGATGGCGCAGGAGCTGAGTGATGTAAATGCACCAAATGCCAAGCCGGAAGGAAGCAAACAGAATGATGGAAATGTTCACTGGAGATTTATTCCACAGATGCAACTTCCCTACAATGCAACAGTTTGCCATCCAGATTAAGGCTCATTCCTCTGGGATGCAAATCCGGCACACGCTTCAAACATGAGTCTGCGCTGCACCAGATGTCGTCTTTACAAGGCGGTGCCAGCGCCAGCCTCTTGGTCGGACAACAGCTGCCTGAGCAGTGTCGGTCTCAGACTAATGCCGGCGCCAATCTGCCCTGGTCTGTTCGAGGAAAGAGACGATGGCGATGATGAAGGGACAAAACAAAAAAAACCTCCAATCAGAGACGGCGCCACTAATCCAGACATCCGGCACCAGAAGTCCTCACAGGAAAACACAAACGCCGCAAATGTGAGACTGCAGCTGAGGGATGGATGGATCGACCTGATGAAGAGGGCAGATGTCAAGAAAGCGTCCTTATCTGTCCGTGCTTCTAATTAATTATAATAAGTCGGCACTCACGCTCCTGGTTCCGTAACAGTTCCATCTGTTTCAGTCAGAAACGCTCGTAACGTGACACTCTCTCCCTCCATAAGTCTGAATGAAAGGTCCCCGACCGTCTCATTTATGTCCCCGGCCACTCGTTTGTCAGAAGAGTACCGGTAATATATCAACGTTCCTATCACAGCCTCATCACACAGGATCTCCTGAATAATAGCTTTGGTGGCAGGTAGCGTTAGATCTTCATCAGTACTGTGTTTGTGTGTCTGTGTGTGCAGGTAATCTGATATAGCCATAAAGGACACACTCACTCATGGTTTGTTTTATAACTGTGCATAATTCATATTCATCTTATATATATATATATATTTATTTTCTTTTTTATTGTCACAAGGTTGTTGTTGTTTTTAGAAGTGTGGATATAATCACACAATAAGTTTGTCTTGAACCGTGCAGTTTTTGATTGCAGGTCCACAAATGTGAGATTTTTTTTTTTTTTTTTAATGAATGCGTCTTCAGGCAAATTAAAATAAGAGCATGAACTGGTTTTCTGCAGATCAGATCTCCAGTAACACACACACAGGGTCAACGCCTTGAACTGCAGTGATAAAATCTGCATGTCTCTTTTGGATAATTAGCCACGTTCGACTGCATTGGAAAGGTATTTAAGGAATTGGATTGAAATAAAAGATCAATCAGAAGTTTGACAGAAATACGAAGCTGTTGGTCTCATCGGTTCTGACGCGCAGGCGTCCGCTTTCACGCATCTCAGGCTTCTGGAGCAAATTAAAACGGGCTTAATCCTGCATGGTCGTCCCACTGCGGCCCTGCCCACAATGCTGACATGAGCGCCAGAGGACATATGGTCCGAGCTCATGAAGCAGCGCAGGATCAGATGGATGTTCAAATGATGCTGCTGTGATTTGATCACATGACATAACACAGGCGATGATGGATAAGTGTTTTCGCTTTTTCCTTTGTGCCTCCATTCACATGTTACGGCATATTCTTGATAGGATTATTAGTCAGCAATGACACGTATTTAGATTTATTTATTTCTGAAGGAATAAATTGGAGAAGATAAAAGCGGCTCATCTCCTGTGTATCCGTTCAGATGAAGATGGG
>NW_027181458.1:0-5000 GCF_040956055.1 Brachionichthys hirsutus
TTTCCAAGGCCGTTCTCTCACGAGGATATGGTGGAAACAAACACACAAAAAACACAACACATTTTCACACGCGTTCGGAGACACCCAAAAAATAGCTCATTTGCAGAAATAGTTTTTGTGTCGCAGCCCTTGGAGAGCAAGTATCAATCCATGCATACGCCTTGGGGGGGGGGGGGAAGTATCCTGGAGTGCTTTAACAAACTTCAAAAGAACCTATTTGGGTGTTTTCTCTTTCAAGAAAGAGAAGAAAATACCAAAATGCACCATGACACTATTCAAAGAATATGAGACTCCAGTTATTTACATAACTTTAATTCAGTCTCTAATTAAAGCCCCAGAGAATCTCAGCGAGACTTTAATTCGGAATAATTAAACAAGGAGAAAAGTGAAATAACAAGAGAGACTTCTTTGGTTAAATTGTAAATGCTCAGGTGTAACTCTGTTTAATTAAATGCTATTGTTTGGTTATTTAAAATAATACAAGGGAGAATTTTAAGGTGTTTTGCTTCAACATTTACTTGCTGATTGCTCAGCTGGGAAAATACCCCCCCCCCCCCACTCTCTCTCTCTTCACTGACTTTCCAATACAGGAAGCTTAAATTAGTCTTAAAAACTTCTGTCCTCAAACATGTTTTGATGGGTAATTAGGGAATGCTTTAGTCCCTCTATTCTGACTTTTAGTGGCCCACAACAATGCGAAATGTTTATTTGCTGCTAATTCTGACTGCTCTGACTGTACTACATGTAGCGCCAGGAACCCCCCGAGGGGCTGCTGATAGATCAAGATGCTTTGTCAGCAATAGAAATAGCAAGGGGCAAAGGAGACTCTTATTTTGAAGGTGGTCATGATGGCTAATACCAGATGTATCCGTTTCCCGGGTCACCTCAAGCAGCTGATAAACAGCCGATGTCTTAAAAATGTTTATTACGTTCATTACAATGAATAGTCGGGTGGCAAAATGTCAAAGGACGTCCACTTCTGCACATTTCAAACACATTAATGCAACTATTTGTCCCTTTTTGGTGCTAAATCTATGAAAAATGACCAATAAAACTTATATAAATACCTGCAATTACCGTGCTAAACTAGGAAACCCATAAATCACTGTCAGGGCTTTGAGTTGCAGAGAAAAGAGGACAAATTTAGCTTCGTTAGAAGATGAAGACAGGAGTTTGTCATTTTCATCTTTCATTCCTTCTTTTCCGGGCGCACTGTTTCCCAGAGCCGACGTGAAACAAAGCCGGCGCCATTCTGACATTGATTAAAAACCGTTGCCACAAGGGATCTCCCGCTCTTTAAATGTGTTTTTACAGCTAATGAGACTGACAGCAAAATATAGAGGGCCTCAGTGGCATGTCTGTTTGATTCGGTTAAAGGGCTCAAATATTAATGATTTATTGCTTTTATTTGAAAAGTATGTGGGGATGGTATGGGGGGGGGGTGGCATCGGATGCTTTTAGGCGATGAGCTGCAGTCCCGTATCACATGAGTAGTTCGGAGCCACGGGGTAGAAAGAACAAATAATAAAAAAACCCAGCTTTTCAAACCCAGCAGAGAAATGATTACACTCCTCTGTGCCGCTTGTGACATTTCTCAAAGTTAATTATTCAGCATGCTTTCCTCCCTCTGTTGCTGGGGGGGCAACTCCTGAGACTGTTTCAGTTGAAGAAGGAGAAAAAAGAAGCACTCTGTCGTCTCCTCCTCCCGGCTTCCTACCGCCATAACTCGAGCCCTCCCTCGTTTTGTTTTTTTTTTCCAACCCACCCACTTGCTAAATCTCCCAGTTATGCGCTGGAGGTTCGGGACAGGGAGGAGTTGGGAGAAGAACGGCTATTTCTGTGGCTTTGATGATAGTCTTTTTTTTTTCCCCCGTGGGGGACGGGGTGGCAGAGGGAGAACTTCGAGAAGCACACCTGCTGAACGACTTGCCCTCATCCACTCTTAGGTAATAAAAATGTTCGGCTCTCCTCCTCTCCCCATCAAAAGATGGAAGCGTGGCGTGGAAAACTGTGACAGGTGTGTGTGCTGAACTCTCCGGCTTCCTGCTCCCCGGGAGCCAACTTTGACATTTAGCGGAACAAAAAGTGAAAGAATCTTGAGATTAACTGTCACACCTTTGACACGTCTATACGCGTTTGCAAATTCTCATCCGAGACCTTTTTCCACGTAACTGCACGCCATTTATCGTAAAGCGGACAATGCTGCATGCGAGACTTTTTGAATCCCCGGTGAACGCTTTTGGCTAAAGGGAGACATTTTTCTTCTCCATGCTTCGCAGCATATAAGCTCTTGATCCCCCCTCCAGTACAAATAAAAACAACTCGCAAAGTGACGGTACTTAAAGCTTCCCCGCTTCCTATTCACCTAGAATCGTGCATGCTCATGCTTTAGCTGCAGATCAGACAAGATGTGGCGCATCATGGTGCAAAAGCGGTCCCAGTTGTTTAATATATGTAGAAGAAGACAAAGAGCGCAGCGGCTGAACGCTGTTTTTTGTGCACGTGTTTCTGACTGATAGAAGAAATGCAAAAAGACACTGATCCTCTATATTTCAAGGCATTTCCCGACTGAATGTCCTTTAGTTGAAAGACCATTTCATGCGGCTCTATTTGTTAACGCTGCTGAACACATGAAGCCCGTCCCCTGGGCTAACTTGGGAATAATGATCCTGGGAACGTTTACCCACAGCGCCCTCATTATCGCTCACAGGAGTCGCTTGAAAGACATAAGTTTTGCATTATATTATTAATTCTTTTTTGTTTTATTTGAATCTTCAGGCGGTTTCTGGATAGAATAAATTCTCGCTGAGTTTCCTGTTGCAATCTTGCAGCGTTTTCATCCAATTAGATTCAGCAACGTGAATCTCAGATGGAGGAGGGGCAGTGTGAATGCAGGTGTGAGAATGCTCCTCCATCGGCTTGATGAATGGTGCGTGAATGATGGAGATAATTACATTTATCTGTCATCTTTCCAGTTCTGTTCATACTATAATCATGAGAGCAGTATATTTTGGTTTCCTTGATTTCTTTAATTTTTAAAATCTTTCCAAGTTGATCCACCAGGTCAGAATTTGGCGCCCCCTACTGTACTCGACGTGTTACGTCGCTGCTCTAAAGAATGAACATAAATCATGTTTATCTTCCTGGCTTTGTAACACTCGGTGTACGTTTAGTCACCCAGGCCGATGTAAACTTTGATCCTATCCCATTGCGTCGGCACCTCCTCTTTACTCTCTGCTCATTAGGAGTTGAACCCCTCTCGACTCCTTGCCGCCACCCTTCCCTTTGAAACCTCTCCACCAGCTGTCACTCTGCTTGCCGTAGCCCGGAGGTCTTTTGAACCTTCCTCTCGCCGTGGCTGCCAACGCAATCTCGCCGTCAGACGTGGAGGAGGCGACAACTTTTCTTGTGTTTGTAATGCAGCTCGATTTGAGGTCTCTCCCCTTTGCATTTATATGCTGACTTTTGTTAATGGGTGTGCATATTATATTAACAGGTGGGGACAGGCAGAGGTTGGAGCAATGTGTCACATGCAAAGCTAATTGACAGAACATAATGATGTATGGTGGTGATAAGTCTTGATTAAAACTAATGTGAAACCCTCCAGCAGCCGGTTTGAGCAAACATGGCAACATACAGAGTCACACTTTAACTAGGGCTATGGAATAATTATTTCCCTTCATCACTGACTCTCTCTGTTTATTTCCCTGTCAGTATTTCAGGTATAAAGTTGTGTATTCAGGCTTGTGTCGGATATATTATACACAAAACACAGCTTTCGGTTAAGAAAAATTCATGTAAACATGATTGAGGACAGGAAATGAAGTCAAAGCGCCTGCTCTGACTGCAGCCGACTGATTACTGATGCTATCAATACAGGATGTGTGGATTGTGTTGACTCGATGAACAACGTTTGATAGCCCAATTATTTCTAAAGTGAAACAAAATTATTTTAAGAGTATAATTACTTACTGCATGGACCCTTGAAGCCACGTGGGAGGGGTAGGTGGTTTATGTCTCTTCTACTGGATTCCTTTGTTTGGAATGAGATCGGAAGAAAGAAATGGTCGACGCGGCACATTTAAAGTCGAGCTGATTTCTTTGCTACCTCAGGTAAGATTTATTTATCTGACTACAGATAGCTCAGGTTGACGTATTAGATTTTTTGTTTGCTTTCAGCCTCACATCTTTGTGAAACTAAATGCTTCCGAATGCCAGCCGTCGGTCATAATAAAGCAGGGGATTTTGCTCAAGTGGCAGGATTATAGTCATAAAATGATGAGAGAGATGAATGAGAACCAACAAGCCATCACATTCGGTAGCAGCAGAAATTGACCCTCGGGGTGGACAAACTGAGCCAAGAAGAAGGGGATGGGAGAAACGGAGGAAAAGAGGCAGGTAGACAAATGCTGAGAGAGCTGGCAGGCCTGCAAGGCTGTAATTCAGAGAGAAGACCGCATTAATATTTAGAGGTGCGCTCAGGTAAAACAAAATGAGCACAGCAGTCCCAGCTTGACAGGAAAGACTGGCAAAAGAGAGGGAATAAAGTTCCACTGGGTATGCAGCAGTCAAACCGACTGCAAGCGTCAAAGTGTGGCGCACACTCACACAGACACACACACAAGTTCATTTGCATCAAATATACCTACACGACGGTGTTGACACAAGAGCGTTAGACACAACCTATAATGTTTAAATACAGTAAAAAATACAATAAAATCCAAAACATCATCAACCCTAACAAATCAAACTAAACCGATCCTGGTTGCAACCATTAATGAAAAAGCAGCTGCTGTTGAAAATGCATTTCATCTTCAGCCATGCTAAAAATATGAAATTTGCACCAATTCAACCTTTGGGATCAATTGCAGTGATTTAATTGGTCCCTGAGCTTTCCAACCTGCTACCACCATCGCTAAATACCTGCGAAACTAAAGGCGCCTCCAGTGAACCCTGGCTTGCAATACTCAGACATGCTAAAATATTTCAATTAATTGCTT
>NW_027181459.1:0-5000 GCF_040956055.1 Brachionichthys hirsutus
TTGTTTTTACTGCTGTTTTCTCACCCCCCCCCCCCCCCCCCCAGCTTTACGGAGGCTGTGGGGCAGCAAAGACCACAGCGCTGCAGTGGAGGAGATGCTGGAGGAGAAAGCTTCCCTGCAGGACATTCGCAGCCACTCAGTGATGGAGCTGTTTCGGGATCGAACTGTCCGCTGGCAGCTCATCACCATCGTCGTGACCTTCATCCTGCTGCAGCTGTCTGGCATTAACGCTGTAAGTTACACCGAATTACACAAGAAAATGATCGTGCTCAAGAGTGCCAAGATGAACCTTTCACAGGCCCTTGTATAATGCGAAACTTCACCTTGTTTTAAGTTAATGGATTGCCAAGCAAAGTCTTGTTAACATCTGTATGTGGGATAAAAATCCATATACTGCCAAGAAGGTTTGTTTACTGTGAAATAACAACACCTCATTACTCACTCCTGACTCAAAGCCATGTGAACATGTCCACATTTTAGACGTGTTAAAGTTGATGGTTTTGGTTTGTATTCGAATGCTTCTTCCAGGTGTACTTTTATTCTTTTGATGTGCTTCGCGCAGCAGGAATCCAAGAAGAACAGTTAAGACACTCGGCCTTGGGAATAGGGCTGTGTGAGCTGACTGCATCTTTAGCCTGTGTAAGTCTCTTTTCAACAACGCCACACGTATTCCATGAATATTCTATAGATTACAGTTATTTTTTTATTTTTTTATATTTTTCTCTACTGAAGCTTCTTCTCTCACTGTCCTAATGTAGAGTTAGAGCGCCCCCCTGTGGCTGATAGCATGTTTTATTGTTGCAGTTCATGATTGTGGAGAATGCGGGCAAGAAAGCCCTGCTGTTCAGAGGGTACGCGGGAATGGCTGTAATACTGCTCTTCCTCACCATCACTCTGTACCTTGAAGTCAGTCGGCACAATGTCAAAACCTCTTCCCACGTATTTGAGTATGCAACTCACTAAGAACTCTCCCATGCTCAGAGTCGGGTCTCCTGGATGCCGTACTGCAGCCTGGTCCTCATTTTTCTCTTCATTTCCCTATTTTCTTGTGGACCAGGTGGGCTGATCAGATCTCCAGATCTTAACCATTTATTAAAGTTTTCAATTGCTCCCCATTTTTCCCTCCCCACTATTATCCCATCTCATTACAGTCTACAAAATCTCTCCTTTGTTTTTGATTCTCAGGTGGAGTAACGTCTCCTCTTCCAGGGGAACTTTTTATGCAGTCGTACAAATCGGCTGCGTACTTCATCGCATGCACCATCAACTGGGCAGGCCTGTTTCTGGTGGGGATGGTCTTCCCAATCATGGTGGTAAGAACAGCAACCTTCTCAAATCGGATGTATGTCAAGGAGAGAAATCAGATGAATTGCATAACCCCAAATGCTTCCTTTTCTAGGAGAAAATGGATTACTTCTGCTTTCTTGTATTCCTGGTTTTCTGCGCTGGATGTGCGTCGTTCGTATGGTTCAATGTTCCTGAGACCAAGAATCAGACGGTGCTGGAGATCGCGGCAGAGTTTAGGAAGATGCACAGCAAATCGGAGGAAAAGTCGAGGAAAGAACATAAAGAGCAAAAAGTGAACATAGTAAATTTATATGAGACCAAATTCTGATTCTACAAAAGCCATTCAGAGTCACAAAATAAGCTTTTATATTAAATGGTCACTTTATATTACAAGTAAATTAAGATTTTCTACATTTAAGTTAAGTAGAAATCCATCATTAAACATGTAGAGTATAGTAATGCTGCTTTTATTACATGAACCAGTTGTCATTTTTACATATTTATAACGCAACACTGTAAGAAAATGTCAATAAATGTGGCGTTGCAGTTTCCGTCCGAACGAATCATAGTCTTTAAGGATGACCATAATATATTATTAGTTCATATTCTATTATTTTTTTGTTTGTGTGTGTTATCTTATTTTTTTAGCAGTGACCTATATTTAATTTCAAGATGTGCTTGTCTGGTCATTGATGTTTTCAGCGGGGTTTGTGGAGCTGAAACATCACTTTAGAAAGGCCAACAAAGTAGGAAAAGCATTTTGTTTCCAATTGTCCACCTTATCTAAGGCGCTGGTTGGGTGTTGACCTTATCTGGGCTGCTGTTTGGAGGAGGGCGGGCATATGTACGTCACTGGTGTGTGGTCATCTGGCTTCATTACCAAATATGTCAGCCATAAATCAAGAATACATTTTGTTAGCAAATGTTTTTGTTGTGTTTCTCATTTTGAAGCTAGATAATTCACAAATCCTTATCCTTAATTACACGAGCAGCAACGCACTAAAAAGGTCATATTAATTGGTGGACTCATTGTCAACTGATCAGCTGATTGATAGGTCTGCTGATCACTATCATCATCAGCTGTGTTTGCTTTTCAGCTAAATATTTAAAAACATTGAATCAACAGATTTTGTTGGAATTTGGTGGATCTTTAGGAAAAAGATTTAAGAGTTGATACAGTTTTGAGGTAAATATAAATTCTGGGTTTTATTTTTTTACGGTGCTCAAATTACAACATAATCCTGCTGGACAAATCAGTTTAATCTGAAAGTATTTTAATTGATTTCCTTATTTTTTTACCAACCCAGGAGGTCCACCAGGCAGTGTTATCATTAGGCCCGAGCGCCTATTCTAGGCGTAAGGGGCTATTGCTTTTGCAACGCAGAAGACGACAAGTTGACGAGCGCAGCTCGTCAACTCTCGACAAAGTTGACGAGCGCAGCTCGTCAACCCTCGACAAAGTTGACGAGCGCAGCTCGTCAACCCTCGGCATCCAACACACTCACGCACACACACACCGACACTCAACAGCACACACACACACACCGACACTAAACAACACAAATGCACACACACAGAGATCCACAAACACGAGTTGACGAGCGCAGCGAGTCAACTCGTGTTTGTAACTGTCTTCCGATGGTTGACGAGCGCAGCGAGTCAACCATCGGGCGACCAACACACCCACGCCCACACCCACGACACTCAACAGCACACACACACACACCCCGACATTAAACAACACAGACACACAGACGCACGGACACACACACAAACACGAGTTGACGAGCGAAGCTCGTCAACTCGTGTTTGTGTGCCCCCACAGACGCGTAGCCCTCGTCGAGACCATTCCGAAAATGTATTTTGTGTAGAAATCACACACTCAGAAAAAAAGTTATATTGTTTTTGCAAAAATTCTTTATTCTTCTTTATTTTTCTTTTTCTTTTTCTTTTTCTTCTTTGTTCTGCTGTTTAAACGGCAATTTGACCCCCTGAACATGCTCGAAAACTCACCAAACTTTGAACCAAGCTCAGAACCGGCGAAAAATTAATTATTTTATGTGTTTTAAAATTGGGCATGAAAAAGTGGCGCGCTAGCGCCACCTACAAAAATCTCAATGCATTGTGCCTATGGGGGGTCCGATGCCAACTTTGTCGGACAGCCACGAAATTCGGTACACACATGCGTCAAGTCAGGGCAAAAAAAAAAAAGTATTATGGCCACGCCCCCAGACACACAGGAAGGCGGCCATATTGGATTGAATTTTAAAAACTGCTGAGTCAGCGTTTGCACACACACACACTCCAATCCAAACCAAATTTTAAACACTTATTGACCCTTCCTACCTGGACACTTTAAAAGGGAAACTTTGACAATCAGCCTTACAGCGCCCCCTAGAGAACGATAACAAAAATTGAAAGGGAATTAGAAAAATACTTTGCCAGAAATGATTGAAATTTACCAGAAAAGTCCCTCATGTGGTACCGATCAAAAAACACAATCGTAACCATGTTGTTGTTTTTACGGTGTTGCCGTGGCGACGGCAACCCCTCCTATAGGGAGCGGTCCGACGCCAACTTTGTCGGACAGCCACGAAATTCGGTACAGACATGCGTCATGTCAGGGCAAAAAAAAAATGTATTGTGGCCACGCCCACAGACACACAGGAAGGCGGCCATATTGGATTGAAACTCCTGATGGCAGTTGCCATATAATCCAAATAACGATTTGACTAAACTGTGAGCTACTAATGCAGCTAAAATCTAAACACTTGCGAAGCACTCAGGACAAAAGCGGCGTGCGTCGGCGGGTCAGCTCAACGGCCTGTCGGCCGGCGAGGGCCTACAACGCCGCTTGCGGCTTTAATTCTTTTTCTTTTTCTTTTTCTTTTTCTTTTTTCTTTTTCTTTGTTCTGCTGTTTAAACGGCAATTTGACCCCCTGAACATGCTCGAAAACTCACCAAACTTTGAACCAAGCTCAGAACCGGCGAAAAATTAATTATTTTATGTGTTTCAAAATTGGGAATGAAAAAGTGGCGCGCTAGCGCCACCTACAAAAATCACAATGCATTGTGCCTATGGGGGGTCCGACGCCAACTTTGTCGGACAGCCACGAAATTCGGTACACACATGCGTCAAGTCAAGGCAAAAAAAAAAAAGTATTATGGCCACGCCCCCAGACACACAGGAAGGCGGCCATATTGGATATAATTTTAAAAACTGCTGAGTCAGCGTTTGCACACACACACAATCCAATCCAAACCAGATTTTAAACACTTATTGACCCTTCCTACCTGGACATTTTAAAAGTGAAACTTTGACAATCAGCCTTACAGCGCCCCCTAGAGAACAATAACAAAAATTGAATGGGAATTAAAAAAATACTTTGCCAGAAATGATTGAAACTTACCAGAAAAGTCCCTCATGTGGTCCCGATCAAAAAACACAATCGTAACCACGTTGTTGTTTTTACGCTGTTGCCATGGCGATGGCAACCCCTCCTATGAGGAGGGGTCCGACGCCAACTTTGTCGGACAGCCACGAAATTCGGTACAGACATGCGTCATGTCAGGGCAATTTTTTTTTTTATTGTGGCCACGCCCCCAGACACACAGGAAGGCGGCCATATTGGATTGAAACTCCTGATGGCAGATGGCCATATAATCCAAATAACGATTTGACTAAACTGTGAGCTACTCATGCAGCTCAAATC
>NW_027181460.1:0-5000 GCF_040956055.1 Brachionichthys hirsutus
GAGGTCCAAAAAAAAACAGGGAAGCATTTGGTAAAGTAATGCAGAAAAGGTTAAGTATCAGTGATGTCACATTTGCCAAATATATTCCCCTTACTCTTTTTGATAACTGGGTGTCCATCATAAAATTGTGGACGTGTTTTTCAGCTTTGGTTAATTCCAGTTTCTTTGCTACCACAGCCACCACCAAGGCAGTGCAGCCAGCACCCTGTGACATAACACAAATGCACACCGTGACTTTTACTGGTTTCATTACCCTGGTCCACTTAATGTTTGATGCACAATTATTATTTGTGCAACTAATCCTGACAAAAAAAAAAAAGTAATAAAAGTCAACCCTGAAGCACTTTCACTGCTTTTCTCACCATAATGCCAGTCAGCAGGCAGACTCCTTTGCCACAGTATGTGTTTGGGACCATATCTCCATATCCAATGGTGAGAAACGTGATTGAGATCAACCACATGGCTCCTAGAAAGTTACTGTTCACATCCTGCTTGTCATGGTACCTGCAATAAATAATAAATGCAATAGTCTGACGGGCATTAAAGCACCCGAAAGAGAAATAAACTAGAAAAGCAATCGGAGAGCGCAGACCTCCGCCAAGGAGCTCATTCCACATGGTGATCTGGATCATCATCAAAAGGTTCTAGATTGTTCTTGGTATCTTTATACACCAACCATGAAAAGTAAAAGTGAATCATAGTTGATGTGTATTTATAACTGATTTTTGAATCCATAAATGGAGTTTTAATTTGTTATTATTTTTAATTTATTAAAATGTAATGATTTGTCCTGACCTCATTCTGGATCAGATCCAGAAGACATTTTTCTTGATCCCCTTTATGACTGTGATTTTTGGTGACTGAATTGAATGCATATTTTCCAAGATATGATTCTTTGAAAAAGCTTCCATTTTAAGTAAATGGGAAAATTCATATATATATATTTTATCCAGATGTGTATCCGGATTGCTCTCAAATCAACATTTTTGCCCCCCCATCAAGATCCATCCAGTTGTTTTTATGTAATCCTGCTAACACCTGACAAAAACAAAACCTCCTTGGCGGAGGTAATAATTCTTATAATTATATCTATTTTACGCGTTTCCTATGTTTTATGCTGTGCAGCTTTGCGTGAGAAACTGATCCAGGCACCTCTCGCAAGCTCTCACAGTCCACGCAGCGATGATCCACAGCGAGATGGTGAAAACCAGCAGCACCGTCCCAGGACAGATGGTCATGAGAGTCTTCATCACAAAGCGCGTGTTGAAGTTGATCTTGTTGAGCGCACCGATGCTGCGGGATGAGGCGTCCGTGAAGAGCTTGCTGTGCAGCAGCATGACACGAGCGATGAGGTACAGTCGCAGGAACATGGGGATGGACAGGATGATGTCCACATCCGCATCAGTCTGGGATGGCACGTAGGAGTAGGCGAGACGCGCTGTCCAGGTGAAGGTGTAGTTCCCTGGGATGGGGTGGATGGCGCACACAAGGATCTCAAGGCAGATGAAGAAGATGCGCTCATATGTCATGGCTATTCTCCAATCATCAGCCGCATTGTCCACCATGAATAACTGCAAGGAGAAGGACATGGTGAGGCGGGAGGAGAGGTAAGATTATTTTCAACATGCTGACACAGCAATCTGTAGGAAAATCATTAAACCTCATTAAACAATAAGCCGCGCAGCCTTGGTTGTTGTTTTGAGTCTCATTTTTTTAAGGCCCATTCAGGGTTAAAGACCACCTGGAATCGCTGCAACCTACATTTCAACAGAACAAAATCGAGGAGGTGCGTCCACAGAGATAGTGGAGTGGGAAGATGTTAAGTTTGTTCAAGGACAAAACGGGCCCTCAGATATGTCCAAGGGAATCTGACGATGGCTGCCGCAGTGAAATAAAGAACGTTTTTCAGAATATTATCCAAAGAAGAAGCTTTCATTCTGCCGTCTTCTTCTAGGCAGCCATTTGTTTCTATTAATTTCTGATTAGGTGTAAAAGTCGCAGCTATTAATTATTTCTCTGAAGCTTCAACTTTGATTTGGCCACCTGGCTCGTATTAATTATTAAGATCAATAATTTCTTTTTGCGGATTTACAGATTTAAAACAGTCCAGGACTGTAAATTCACCCGGACTCTGCTTTTCCTTCTCCAAATAAACATGAGTGTCACGTTCTCAACCTCAATTATACTGATGAGAACATCTGCCGCGTGCGCATTAGCATTAGGTTCTGGTTGCCTGGACATCCCAACCAGAAGGAAGGACATTCCACTGGGGGGCTTTGGCGTGGGTGGATTTCAACCCCCCCCCCCCCCCTGGATTGCTCTTTTCCTCATGGTCAACTCTTCTGCTCCTCCTCATCACGTTCAATCTTCCTTATCTTTGGCCAGAGCGTTCACAGCTCAGTGCCATCAGCCAGAACAGCAGAATATACTTTAATGGAGACAGAAGAAAAATACCAAATACAAGTGTGATTGTGCACAGCTGCTGTTGTTCCACAGAAACCTGGAGACAAGAACGTAATACTTAGCTCTAAGTTTAGAGACGATAAAGAGAATAGATTTTTCGGGTCAGGTGGGGGACAGAGGAAGAGCTTTGTATTTTGCCGAAAGCGAGGCGGCCCGATCTGCTTGGGGTGGCAACGCTCAAATCTTTCATGGCTCAGATTTGTGTGCAGGATTTACTATAGATGCTGGTGCATGGCATGAATCAAAAAGGAACATTCGACATATACTAAGGGCATCATTGTCTTGCTTTGAGAGTCAATAGTTGAACAAAAATATATCAGAATGTGTAAAAGCAGATCTTTAGATTAAACGCAATCACAGTCAGCATTACTTTACTTTATTCTGCATATAACGGTGGTAAGTTTAAATCAAACTCATAGTCCTGCAATTATATTTAACAGGGACAACCATCACCTTTTAAAACATTCAAATGTTGTGGATCTGGATTTCTTATCTGGATCTACGACAAATTGCACAAACTCATCGTGCTTAGATACCAACCCCGTAAATATGTCTGAGTGTTTTTATCGTGAGAAGAAAGAAACTCTCACAGTATGAAACCAAACAAGAGAAAGACAAAGAAATCATCATCCTTTATCTGGGCGAACACCAACTATTAGGGGAGTCAATTCCAGTCCAAGAGTCCTCTTTCTCTCTCTTTTTTCATGGAAATCCATTTCAGAGATTTTTATGTATTCCTGCTGACCGACTGACCAACCAACCAATTAAACCTCCTTGACCAACTATTCTTTTATTCATTATTGACTCAGGCCAACGAAGAGCCGAAATGTTTTGTTGAAAATGCATGTTGTGCTTATTTTAATTTCACCTTTTGCTAATAACACGGACTCTTCATAAAATGTCTCCAAATAGCACAAGAAGAATTAAATCAGAGACAATCTGAGAAATTAAGAATGCCAAAGCCAAGAAAGTAAAACGTGTTCAACAATGTTTTCGACGCAGTCCTGAATCTGTTTAGGTCTGAAATGCATTCCATAAATGGATTCAAATGCAGTTTTTGGTCTATGAGAAAGGAAAATATTACAATATTCATCACATACATCACAAATTGATATTTTGCCAACTCGTCTCCATTTAGCTTAATTTGTCATTTCATGCCGTGGAGCTAAAAGTGTCCTCCTCCTGAGGGCCTAATGGGATCAGTGACCTAGAATGTAAATTTAGCAGTGATATGTCACATAAAGATTTAATTGCAGAAAGAGTCATAATTCTCGCATCGAAAAGAAAAGCCTGGATAAACGCGTTCAAGGACAAAGAGTCCGCACAGAAAAATCAATGATATTACCTGCACTCACAGGCATGCATGGATGCTTCACATCTGTCACTACAGCGTCACTTTAACCCACACACAGCACTTATTTTAGCTTCTGAGGCACTATGTCCACCAGCCACGACAAAAGAAACGTCAACTGTCGACAGCCTGGCGCGTTACAAGCAGGACAGGACGAAGCTACAAATGACACGTGTCCCCCAACAATCGGAACAACAGTCCCTCCGAGACTCATCTATATATTTAAAAGCCACAATCAGTTCCCTGCAAAGACAGAATACAGACAAATTAAAATTTCAGAGGCCATTGTTCAAACTGGCATCTGTCAGAGAGACGTGTGTAACTCTAACCACAGCTCGTCTTCTTGGGCTTTCCGTGGGGGCGGGGGTGTGTAACGGAGACACGGAAACACAAGCTGTGACTCCATTCTCCTGCAGCTTCTTACTTACAGAATTACGGCTCAGAGAAAAGCCGAGTCCATTGTTTGCAAAAAGTCGCAAGCAGCATTGTGTCTGACATTTTGAACAGCAAGCCTGTCCTGTGCAGTTAAGAAGTTTGTTACCTCAAAGCAATGTAATTAAACATTTAAATGCGGCTTGAATGAGGAAAGGCTCCTCGGCAGCTCAAAGCAATTATGGTAATGGATCACCTGAAATATAACACTCAAAGGTCCTTGACTTCACAGCGTTAAATATTCCATGCTAGCCGCCGGACCGAAGGGTACGACAGAGGCTGAGGAAGCTACTTACATCTGCATACAAAAAAAAAAGGTTTTATACAGAAGGTGATTGATGCTTCGACTAGTTAGAGGGCACTGATATCATTTAAACAATGCAACTAAAGCATATTATATATTTAAAGATAGCCTGTTGCTGGTGTGTCTCCTGTTTCAATGGGATTTCCTAGGAATGCACCGAGGTCTTGATCGTCACAAAATGTCACAATTTTATATGAAAATGATTTTTCAATCTAAATCAGGGACTCAGGTAGGGTTGATATACGGTGTGCCAAGAGTTACAGCAATTTTGGCAGCTGAGGCATTTGACTTGAAATGAGAAATCATAACCTTGTAGTGGAGATTGAGGTTAAGTCAGAAGATGATTTATGTCTGCAGGCTTCAGCATCTGGGGACAAGGACGGTCTACAAATCCCTCCAAGATCAGATGAAATATGTGGGCTGGTGGATGAGCTTCCTGCCCCTGCAATA
>NW_027181461.1:0-5000 GCF_040956055.1 Brachionichthys hirsutus
TCAGGCTCTGCTAGAAGAAGCTTGTTCTGACAGTTTCAACTGGTTTACAGGTCATTTTACTAATTCCAGTCTGAAATCTGCAGGAACATGTTTTTTGTAAGGCTCTGCCAGCAGAAGCTTGTTCTGACTAGTTTTTAGGTCATTTTGATGATTTCAGTCTGAACACTGCAGTAATATGTCCTTTTGTCAGCATCTGCCAGAAGAAGCTTGTTCTGACAGTTTCAACTTGTTTTGAGGTCATTTTTCTTCTTTCAGTCTGAAATCTGCAGGAACATGTTTTTTTGTCAGGCTCTGCCAGAAGAAGCTTGTTCTGACAGTTTCAACTTGTTTACAGGTCATTTTACTAATTCCAGTCTGAACACTGCAGTAACATGTCCTTTTGTCAGCATCTGCCAGAAGAAGCTTGTTCTGACAGTTTCAACTTGTTTCGAGGTCATTTTTCTTCTTTCAGTCTGAAATCTGCAGTAACATGTTATTTTGTCAGGCTCTGCTAGAAGAAGCTTGTTCTGACAGTTTCAACTGGTTTACAGGTCATTTTACTAATTCCAGTCTGAAATCTGCAGGAACATGTTTTTTGTAAGGCTCTGCCAGCAGAAGCTTGTTCTGACTAGTTTTCAGGTCATTTTGATGATTTCAGTCTGAAAACTGCAGTAACATGTCCTTTTGTCAGCATCTGCCAGAAGAAGCTTGTTCTGACAGTTTCAACTTGTTCTGAGGTCATTTTTCTTCTTTCAGTCTGAAATCTGCAGGAACATGTTTTTTTGTCAGGCTCTGCCAGAAGAAGCTTGTTCTGACAGTTTCAACTTGTTTACAGGTCATTTTACTAATTCCAGTCTGAACACTGCAGTAACATGTCCTTTTGTCAGCATCTGCCAGAAGAAGCTTGTTCTGACAGTTTCAACTTGTTTCGAGGTCATTTTTCTTCTTTCAGTCTGAAATCTGCAGTAACATGTTATTTTGTCAGGCTCTGCTAGAAGAAGCTTGTTCTGACAGTTTCAACTGGTTTACAGGTCATTTTACTAATTCCAGTCTGAAATCTGCAGGAACATGTTTTTTGTAAGGCTCTGCCAGCAGAAGCTTGTTCTGACTAGTTTTCAGGTCATTTTGATGATTTCAGTCTGAAAACTGCAGTAACATGTCCTTTTGTCAGCATCTGCCAGAAGAAGCTTGTTCTGACAGTTTCAACTTGTTCTGAGGTCATTTTTCTTCTTTCAGTCTGAAATCTGCAGGAACATGTTTTTTTGTCAGGCTCTGCCAGAAGAAGCTTGTTCTGACAGTTTCAACTTGTTTCGAGGTCATTTTTCTTCTTTCAGTCTGAAATCTGCAGGAACATGTTTTTTTGTCAGGCTCTGCCAGAAGAAGCTTGTTCTGACAGTTTCAACTTGTTTACAGGTCATTTTACTAATTCCAGTCTGAACACTGCAGTAACATGTCCTTTTGTCAGCATCTGCCAGAAGAAGCTTGTTCTGACAGTTTCAACTTGTTTCGAGGTCATTTTTCTTCTTTCAGTCTGAAATCTGCAGTAACATGTTAATTTGTCAGGCTCTGCTAGAAGAAGCTTGTTCTGACAGTTTCAACTGGTTTACAGGTCATTTTACTAATTCCAGTCTGAAATCTGCAGGAACATGTTTTTTGTAAGGCTCTGCCAGCAGAAGCTTGTTCTGACTAGTTTTTAGGTCATTTTGATGATTTCAGTCTGAACACTGCAGTAATATGTCCTTTTGTCAGCATCTGCCAGAAGAAGCTTGTTCTGACAATTTCAACTTGTTTTGAGGTCATTTTCCTTCTTTCAGTCTGAAAAATGCAGTAACATGTCCTTTTGTCAGCATCTGCCAGAAGAAGCTTGTTCTGACAGTTTCAACTTGTTTTGAGGTCATTTTTCTTCTTTCAGTCTGAAATCTGCAGGAACATGTCCTTTTGTCAGCATCTGCCAGAAGAAGCTTGTTCTGACAGTTTCAACTTGTTTTGAGGTCATTTTTCTTCTTTCAGTCTGAAATCTGCAGGAACATGTTTTTTGTAAGGCTCTGCCAGCAGAAGCTTGTTCTGACTAGTTTCAACTTGTTTTCAGGTCATTTAACTAATTTCAGTCTGAACACTGCAGTAACATGTCCTTTTGTCAGCATCTGCCGGAAGAAGCTTGTTCTGACAGTTTCAACTTGTTTTCAGGTCATTTAACTAATTTGTCTGAAAACTGCAGTAACATGTCCTTTTGTAAGGCTCTGCCAGAAGAAGCTTGTTCTGACAGTTTCAACTTGTTTTCAGGTCATTTTACTAATTTCAGTCTGAACACTGCAGTAACACGTCCTTTTGTCAGCATCTGCCGGAAGAAGCTTGTTCCGACAGTTTCAACTTGTTTTGAGGTCATTTTTCTTCTTTCAGTCTGAAATCTGCAGGAACATGTTTTTTTGTCAGGCTCTGCCAGAAGAAGCTTGTTCTGACAGTTTCAACTTGTTTCGAGGTCATTTTTCTTCTTTCAGTCTGAACACTGCAGTAACATGTCCTTTTGTCAGCATCTGCCAGAAGAAGCTTGTTCTGACAGTTTCAACTTGTTTCGAGGTCATTTTTCTTCTTTCAATCTGAAGAAAAATGCAGTAACATGTCCTTTTGTCAGCATCTGCCAGAAGAAGCTTGTTCTGACAATTTCAACTTGTTTTGAGGTCATTTTCCTTCTTTCAGTCTGAAAAATGCAGTAACATGTTTTTTTGTCAGGCTCTGCTAGAAGAAGCTTGTTCTGACAGTTTCAACTTGTTTACAGGTCATTTTACTAATTCCAGTCTGAACACTGCAGTAACATGTCCTTTTGTCAGCATCTGCCAGAAGAAGCTTGTTCTGACAGTTTCAACTTGTTTCGAGGTCATTTTTCTTCTTTCAGTCTGAAATCTGCAGTAACATGTTAATTTGTCAGGCTCTGCTAGAAGAAGCTTGTTCTGACAGTTTCAACTGGTTTACAGGTCATTTTACTAATTCCAGTCTGAAATCTGCAGGAACATGTTTTTTGTAAGGCTCTGCCAGCAGAAGCTTGTTCTGACTAGTTTTTAGGTCATTTTGATGATTTCAGTCTGAACACTGCAGTAATATGTCCTTTTGTCAGCATCTGCCAGAAGAAGCTTGTTCTGACAGTTTCAACTTGTTTCGAGGTCATTTTTCTTCTTTCAGTCTGAAATCTGCAGGAACATGTTTTTTTGTCAGGCTCTGCCAGAAGAAGCTTGTTCTGACAGTTTCAACTTGTTTACAGGTCATTTTACTAATTCCAGTCTGAACACTGCAGTAACATGTCCTTTTGTCAGCATCTGCCAGAAGAAGCTTGTTCTGACAGTTTCAACTTGTTTCGAGGTCATTTTTCTTCTTTCAGTCTGAAATCTGCAGTAACATGTTAATTTGTCAGGCTCTGCTAGAAGAAGCTTGTTCTGACAGTTTCAACTGGTTTACAGGTCATTTTACTAATTCCAGTCTGAAATCTGCAGGAACATGTTTTTTGTAAGGCTCTGCCAGCAGAAGCTTGTTCTGACTAGTTTTTAGGTCATTTTGATGATTTCAGTCTGAACACTGCAGTAATATGTCCTTTTGTCAGCATCTGCCAGAAGAAGCTTGTTCTGACAGTTTCAACTTGTTTTGAGGTCATTTTTCTTCTTTCAGTCTGAAATCTGCAGGAACATGTTTTTTTGTCAGGCTCTGCCAGAAGAAGCTTGTTCTGACAGTTTCAACTTGTTTACAGGTCATTTTACTAATTCCAGTCTGAACACTGCAGTAACATGTCCTTTTGTCAGCATCTGCCAGAAGAAGCTTGTTCTGACAGTTTCAACTTGTTTCGAGGTCATTTTTCTTCTTTCAGTCTGAAATCTGCAGTAACATGTTATTTTGTCAGGCTCTGCTAGAAGAAGCTTGTTCTGACAGTTTCAACTGGTTTACAGGTCATTTTACTAATTCCAGTCTGAAATCTGCAGGAACATGTTTTTTGTAAGGCTCTGCCAGCAGAAGCTTGTTCTGACTAGTTTTCAGGTCATTTTGATGATTTCAGTCTGAAAACTGCAGTAACATGTCCTTTTGTCAGCATCTGCCAGAAGAAGCTTGTTCTGACAGTTTCAACTTGTTCTGAGGTCATTTTTCTTCTTTCAGTCTGAAATCTGCAGGAACATGTTTTTTTGTCAGGCTCTGCCAGAAGAAGCTTGTTCTGACAGTTTCAACTTGTTTCGAGGTCATTTTTCTTCTTTCAGTCTGAAATCTGCAGGAACATGTTTTTTTGTCAGGCTCTGCCAGAAGAAGCTTGTTCTGACAGTTTCAACTTGTTTACAGGTCATTTTACTAATTCCAGTCTGAACACTGCAGTAACATGTCCTTTTGTCAGCATCTGCCAGAAGAAGCTTGTTCTGACAGTTTCAACTTGTTTCGAGGTCATTTTTCTTCTTTCAGTCTGAAATCTGCAGTAACATGTTATTTTGTCAGGCTCTGCTAGAAGAAGCTTGTTCTGACAGTTTCAACTGGTTTACAGGTCATTTTACTAATTCCAGTCTGAAATCTGCAGGAACATGTTTTTTGTAAGGCTCTGCCAGCAGAAGCTTGTTCTGACTAGTTTTCAGGTCATTTTGATGATTTCAGTCTGAAAACTGCAGTAACATGTCCTTTTGTCAGCATCTGCCAGAAGAAGCTTGTTCTGACAGTTTCAACTTGTTCTGAGGTCATTTTTCTTCTTTCAGTCTGAAATCTGCAGGAACATGTTTTTTTGTCAGGCTCTGCCAGAAGAAGCTTGTTCTGACAGTTTCAACTTGTTTCGAGGTCATTTTTCTTCTTTCAGTCTGAAATCTGCAGGAACATGTTTTTTTGTCAGGCTCTGCCAGAAGAAGCTTGTTCTGACAGTTTCAACTTGTTTACAGGTCATTTTACTAATTCCAGTCTGAACACTGCAGTAACATGTCCTTTTGTCAGCATCTGCCAGAAGAAGCTTGTTCTGACAGTTTCAACTTGTTTCGAGGTCATTTTTCTTCTTTCAGTCTGAAATCTGC
>NW_027181462.1:0-5000 GCF_040956055.1 Brachionichthys hirsutus
CTATAAATCCAAAGCATCCGGGATGAACGGGAGACAAGGGAGGAAATACATTGTTGTGATGATGGAAATGCTTCAATAAATGAGTTCTTCAGGGATGTTAATTCTGCACTCCTCCAAACCTCAACGGTCACATTGCAGCAGGGGCTTTGTAAAAATGATCTTAAATCCATGTAACTGCTGAGTGACCATCCACCCATCTCCCACAGCTTGTCTGGGTCCGGGTCTCAGCAGGGATTTCCAGACGCCTCCACGAGCTCTTGTGGGGAATCCCGAGGCATCACCAAGCCAGCCGAGAGACATAGTATCTGTGGCGTGTCCTGGAACATCTCCCCAGAGAGTTGTCCAGGAGGCATCCCAGACACCTCAGCGGATCTCCTCGCCCTCACCCATCACCCAGTGATGTGTTGGCAGCGATCAGCTAGCAGCGATCAGCTTGTCATATCTCAAGAACGGAAGGTCGTACAGAGGCGGGGGTTGGACCGGCGCGTTCAGCATAGCCGAATTATATTTTGATTTCAAATGTTTGGAACATTTCCGGTGTTATTCCAGAAACAGCCACAGGAGGGCGAACGCGGCCGCTTCAGTGACCGGTGATGTTGGGTAGACCGGGTTTCCGAGTCTACAACGTACCGTTCTCGCGATACTTCGAAGAAAATGAATGGATTTTGGGACATTTCCGGTTTCCGGTTTCATTCCAGAAACGGCCCCAATATAAAATGCTGCCCTCTTGTGGAGACATGGCGCCGCTACAGTGAACATCAGAAGTTTACAATCAGCATAAATATACACACAAGCAAAAGTCTCATCAACTTGTAACTCGGTACACTTATAGATGACACATAGGGCTATAACTGAGGTGACGGACAGGTTGATGTGATTTACGGTGTAGACGTTACATGCGTGCAAAGCTTTATTTTTGCCATATCTCGGGAAGGGAAGGTCGTAGATAGACGCGGTTGGGACCGGCGTGTTCAGCGTGGCCGAATTATGTCGGGTAGACCAGGTTTCCAAGTCTCTACAGCGTACCGTTCTCGCGATAATTCGAAGAAAATGAATGGATTTTGGGACATTTCCGGTTTCCGGTTTCATTCCAGAAACGGCCGCAATATAAAATGCTGCCCTCTTGTGGAGACATGGCGCCGCTACAGTGAACATCAGAAGTTTACAATCAGCATAAATATACACACAAGCAAAAGTCTCATCAACTTGTAACTCGGTACACTTATAGATGACACATAGGGCTATAACAGAGGTGACGGACAGGTTGATGTGATTTACGGTGTAGACGTTACATGCGTGCAAAGCTTTATTTTTGCCATATCTCGGGAAGGGAAGGTCGTAGATAGACGCGGTTGGGACCGGCGTGTTCAGCGTGGCCGAATTATGTCGGGTAGACCAGGTTTCCAAGTCTCTACAGCGTACCGTTCTCGCGATAATTCGAAGAAAATGAATGGATTTTGGGACATTTCCGGTTTCCGGTTTCATTCCAGAAACGGCCAAAAGATAAAATGCTGCCCTCTTGTGGAGACATGGCGCCGCTACAGTGAACATCAGAAGTTTACAATCAGCATAAATATACACACAAGCAAATGTCTCATCAACTTGTAACTCGGTACACTTATAGATGACACATAGGGCTATAACCGAGATGACGGACAGGTTGATGCGATTTACGGTGTAGACGTCACATGCGTGCAAAGCTTTATTTTTGCCATATCTCGGGAAGGGAAGGTCGTAGAGAGACGCGGTTGGGACCGGCGTGTTCAGCGTGGCCGAATTATGTCGGGTAGACCAGGTTTCCAAGTCTCTACAGCGTACCGTTCTCGCGATAATTCGAAGAAAATGAATGGATTTTGGGACATTTCCGGTTTCCGGTTTCATTCCAGAAACGGCCGCAATATAAAATGCTGCCCTCTTGTGGAGACATGGCGCCGCTACAGTGAACATCAGAAGTTTACAATCAGCATAAATATACACACAAGCAAATGTCTCATCAACTTGTAACTCGGTACACTTATAGATGACACATAGGGCTATAACTGAGGTGACGGACAGGTTGATGTGATTTACGGTGTAGACGTTACATGCGTGCAAAGCTTTATTTTTGCCATATCTCGGGAAGGGAAGGTCGTAGATAGACGCGGTTGGGACCGGCGTGTTCAGCGTGGCCGAATTATGTCGGGTAGACCAGGTTTCCAAGTCTCTACAACGTACCGTTCTCGCGATAATTCGAAGAAAATGAATGGATTTTGGGACATTTCCGGTTTCCGGTTTCATTCCAGAAACGGCCGCAATATAAAATGCTGCCCTCATGTGGAGACATGGCGCCGCTACAGTGAACATCAGAAGTTTACAATCAGCATAAATATACACACAAGCAAATGTCTCATCAACTTGTAACTCGGTACACTTATAGATGACACATAGGGCTATAACTGAGGTGACGGACAGGTTGATGTGATTTACGGTGTAGACGTTACATGCGTGCAAAGCTTTATTTTTGCCATATCTCGGGAAGGGAAGGTCGTAGATAGACGCGGTTGGGACCGGCGTGTTCAGCGTGGCCGAATTATGTCGGGTAGACCAAGTTTCCAAGTCTCTACAGCGTACCGTTCTCGCGATAATTCGAAGAAAATGAATGGATTTTGGGACATTTCCGGTTTCCGGTTTCATTCCAGAAACGGCCAAAAGATAAAATGCTGCCCTCTTGTGGAGACATGGCGCCGCTACAGTGAACATCAGAAGTTTACAATCAGCATAAATATACACACAAGCAAATGTCTCATCAACTTGTAACTCGGTACACTTATAGATGACACATAGGGCTATAACCGAGATGACGGACAGGTTGATGCGATTTACGGTGTAGACGTCACATGCGTGCAAAGCTTTATTTTTGCCATATCTCGGGAAGGGAAGGTCGTAGAGAGACGCGGTTGGGACCGGCGTGTTCAGCGTGGCCGAATTATGTCGGGTAGACCAGGTTTCCAAGTCTCTACAGCGTACCGTTCTCGCGATAATTCGAAGAAAATGAATGGATTTTGGGACATTTCCGGTTTCCGGTTTCATTCCAGAAACGGCCGCAATATAAAATGCTGCCCTCTTGTGGAGACATGGCGCCGCTACAGTGAACATCAGAAGTTTACAATCAGCATAAATATACACACAAGCAAATGTCTCATCAACTTGTAACTCGGTACACTTATAGATGACACATAGGGCTATAACTGAGGTGACGGACAGGTTGATGTGATTTACGGTGTAGACGTTACATGCGTGCAAAGCTTTATTTTTGCCATATCTCGGGAAGGGAAGGTCGTAGATAGACGCGGTTGGGACCGGCGTGTTCAGCGTGGCCGAATTATGTCGGGTAGACCAGGTTTCCAAGTCTCTACAACGTACCGTTCTCGCGATAATTCGAAGAAAATGAATGGATTTTGGGACATTTCCGGTTTCCGGTTTCATTCCAGAAACGGCCGCAATATAAAATGCTGCCCTCATGTGGAGACATGGCGCCGCTACAGTGAACATCAGAAGTTTACAATCAGCATAAATATACACACAAGCAAATGTCTCATCAACTTGTAACTCGGTACACTTATAGATGACACATAGGGCTATAACTGAGGTGACGGACAGGTTGATGTGATTTACGGTGTAGACGTTACATGCGTGCAAAGCTTTATTTTTGCCATATCTCGGGAAGGGAAGGTCGTAGATAGACGCGGTTGGGACCGGCGTGTTCAGCGTGGCCGAATTATGTCGGGTAGACCAAGTTTCCAAGTCTCTACAGCGTACCGTTCTCGCGATAATTCGAAGAAAATGAATGGATTTTGGGACATTTCCGGTTTCCGGTTTCATTCCAGAAACGGCCGCAATATAAAATGCTGCCCTCATGTGGAGACATGGCGCCGCTACAGTGAACATCAGAAGTTTACAATCAGCATAAATATACACACAAGCAAATGTCTCATCAACTTGTAACTCGGTACACTTATAGATGACACATAGGGCTATAACTGAGGTGACGGACAGGTTGATGTGATTTACGGTGTAGACGTCACATGCGTGCAAAGCTTTATTTTTGCCATATCTCGGGAAGGGAAGGTCGTGGAGAGACGCGGTTGGGACCGGCGTGTTCAGCGTGGCCGAATTATGTCGGGTAGACCAAGTTTCCAAGTCTCTACAGCGTACCGTTCTCGCGATAATTCGAAGAAAATGAATGGATTTTGGGACATTTCCGGTTTCCGGTTTCATTCCAGAAACGGCCAAAAGATAAAATGCTGCCCTCTTGTGGAGACATGGCGCCGCTACAGTGAACATCAGAAGTTTACAATCAGCATAAATATACACACAAGCAAATGTCTCATCAACTTGTAACTCGGTACACTTATAGATGACACATAGGGCTATAACCGAGATGACGGACAGGTTGATGCGATTTACGGTGTAGACGTCACATGCGTGCAAAGCTTTATTTTTGCCATATCTCGGGAAGGGAAGGTCGTAGAGAGACGCGGTTGGGACCGGCGTGTTCAGCGTGGCCGAATTATGTCGGGTAGACCAGGTTTCCAAGTCTCTACAGCGTACCGTTCTCGCGATAATTCGAAGAAAATGAATGGATTTTGGGACATTTCCGGTTTCCGGTTTCATTCCAGAAACGGCCGCAATATAAAATGCTGCCCTCATGTGGAGACATGGCGCCGCTACAGTGAACATCAGAAGTTTACAATCAGCATAAATATACACACAAGCAAATGTCTCATCAACTTGTAACTCGGTACACTTATAGAAGACACATAGGGCTATAACTGAGGTGACGGGAAGGTGGGTGTGACTAAGAATGACGACGTGATGGACGTGTAAAGGTTTAATTTCGTCATATCTCAGGAACGGAAGGTCGTACAGAGGCGGGGGTTGGACCGGCGTGTTCAGCATAGCCGAATTATGGTGGGTAGACCCACTTCTCAAGTCTCTACAACGTACGGTTAACGCGATAT
>NW_027181463.1:0-5000 GCF_040956055.1 Brachionichthys hirsutus
TGACAGAAATAATTTTTAAAATCACGAAAGGCTGTAAATTCAATTTGGTAAAAATAAATAGCAAGAGTTGAATTCATGAAAGAGCTAAACTTTTAACTGTTCAGACATTTTGTCAATAATTAAATAAAACATGGGAATGATTAATTAATTCTACTACATTGAGGCCAAAAAATGAAAGCACTTCCCTTGAATTGTCACTTTGGCAGAAAATAAAGTTTTCCTTCTCTGCATTATTTCAAAGGTAAAACTGAGATGAGTTAAGCAGAAAAACAAATACACCCACACACACAAAAGAAAATCAAAACGAACTAAAAACCTGATGCTTGAAAAAATAAATCCACTTCATAGGATAATGCTTTTTGTCATTGCGTTTGTGTCCCAAATTTACTACCAACAAGCCAAAATCTTATTTCTCTTCTTCCTGAAATAAAATAAATCCATTTTTTAAAGGAGTATTAAATTTGATTGGTAAATTGTTCTCTTTGAATTCTCTGTCGTGGATGAAAATTTGAATTTTATTAACCACTGGTATAAGGGGATCATTCCTTTGTGTCTAAATTGACCCCAGCTTCTCCATCAGTCACTCAACTTGAAAAGAAATTTGTTCGGCTGCTGTACTGCCGAGGTATATTTGCGTAACGTGTCATAACGATTTAAAATTATTCCAAAAAGCTCGTCAAAATTAATTGAAATAACTTTGTAATTCCTTACTTGTGATGCAAAAATACTCATTTATCAGAGCACATTCTCCTTTGCAAAGGTGTCGCCACACTGGAAATAAAAGAATGTGTGGAACACTGGTGCCCCCTAGTGTTAATTAAATGACCCTTTGATTAAATCAACAACGACAGGAACTATGTCCGATCAATACTGCCTGGCAGGAAATAAACTCTTTCAATCATGTTTCCCCGTTTTGCTTTCTCTTAAATACTGTGTGCACAAGAGGAAACAAATTCATTTCAACAAATGTAAAATAGTCTGACTCTAATAATGTATAATTAGAACTGATGACTAATTTATTTAAAAATATGTATACTTATATACATATTATATTTATATTATATATATATATCATATTTTTTTCAACAAATACTACCATAATTTTAACACCAATTTAAAGTCATACATTACTGATAAGGTTTGATCAGCAAACTGTCGACACCTTATAATTCTGGTGTGCTCGCTTTTTGTTTGCATGGGTTGGAGTCGGATGATTTCCTTTAAATCTAATGGATGCTGAAGGTGACACACATGATTACCACAAGTAAAAAAAATAAAAAACACCAACTGGGCATCAGCAGGTGACAGTAAAAACACATCAAAGAGTATTACGTGCACAAGAATCATTTTATTGCACCAATCCTAACCAAAACTAAAAAAGTTCTCGGTGGCAGTCTTAAATTCCTTAATTATTAATTATGTAAAAATAAAATGTACATATATATAAATAATAATCATAATTTACCTATAGTCTACTTCCTTTCTTGTAAACGTGTTAAACACACACTCATCCGCAGAGATGCCGCACTTTAATTTTTTTTCCCTTCAGCAGCGCCTGAGAGGAACTACAACATGGAACTCTTCTGTCATCTTGGAGCATTGGAAAATTAAGTTATTCTCATCTGGCATTCCTCCCTCCCCTCCATCCCTTGATCGCATAGAAGCCATCACGCTCAAGATACGAAAGCACCCCGCAACAACCCCAACGCCCCTTCAATGCGCATGCCATGCTTCTCATGCAAATGCAAGAGAGCCACTTACAGGAGAACTTCAAAAAAGTCGAATCCCACTCGGTGCAGCTGGATATTATAACGCCTGTTAGCTAATTTCTATGGGTCAGCTGTGGAGGAATAGAGCTGCCAATCATTTTCACATGTAGCAGAATTTGTCGGTCTACAAACGGGGGGGGGGGGGGGGGGGGGATACTTTGCTGTTGCTATGGAGACTAATCCGAGTAGGCAACTCTCCCTGCACCTCTTGTCCACATTCTGCATGTTGACACCGTCAGGCGGTTTTTTGAAACGACCTGATCACACATTTAGCTGGAGGCTGGCGGCGCCTCCAGAAAGCTCTCGAATGGAGCTCGCCGTAGCCGAGGTCAGGAAGAGGGCTCCGTCACTCTCTGACTCACAATCTTCGCTAAGGCACAATTTTTACACAACGTGTTGTAAAGCTGAGCAGCAAAATCAATAAAATACACACGTGAAAGCTATTTCTCTCACATGTATATATTAAGTTTATAATATTACGACACATCATGAAAGGCAGCGCTTCAAAACTGAACTGCTAAATCACTTTTGTAGAAAAAGAAAAAACATTTTATAAATCTACAGTTTAATACAGCTGGTTTTTAATATATATATATCACAATACAGGGAGGGCAAAAACACACACACGTCTAGTGATGGTAAACCTGAGCGTATAGATTTCCAGGAAGAATATTCCTGCGGTCGTCTGTTTAAAATGCTGCGCATAGATCCTATACCTTCTCTCAGCAAATCAAATATTCATGCACTACCTTGTTGTCTCCAGTCCTGAGGGTAGATCTGGAATTACACATGCCTCACACGCATCTTCATGAATCATATATCACTGTATACCTCCACACACTCGTAGCGGCCATTATGGAGTCCATACACACACACACACGCACACACGCATAACAAGACGATGTGTACAAATGCATATCTACACGTAAAAACAACTGTCCGGCACTTGAGGCTTACTCGGAACCATATGGGGGCGCGAGAATTGCGGTTCTCTGCTCTTCCTGCGAGATGAAACCTGAACGCAGGCGAGTATGAAGGAGAGGCTGGTGAGAGACTGTGTATGTGTGTGTGTGTGTGTGTGGGGGGGGGGGGGGGGGGGAGAGGGGAGAAGTAACCTGTGACTGTGGAGGGTTTTGTATATATTCTCAGGGCAGTGGCCGGGACAGGCTTTGCAGCCCCCCCTCCTTCAATTAAGCAGGAAAATTGATGTGTATCATTAATTATGTCAGTAATATCATAAATCATCACTGGGTGCAGTAATTAATTATTTTCTACTCCTGTGAAGAACATGACAGAGTAGAGATAAATATGGGGGAGCGAAAGCTCGCGTGGAATGTGTGTGTGTGGGGGGGGTATTCGTCCATCAGTAACTGGAGGGGTACACTCATACGCTCTATTTACCGGACCGTTGGGATGTGACGAGAACGTGACAGCCCCCCTTCTGCTCTCACTTACCAGCCTTCTCACAGAGGAGCGACAATTAGGCCTGAATGAGACGGGCACTTCCTGGAACCGATGCTGGCATTCCTGACCGGCAAAAAAAAAGGACCCCGACCCTGTCTCTGAGGCGAAGGTGCGTGCAGCAAGAATCGGCATCGCCTCGAAATGAACCAACAGCCTTTATTATCAGAGGGCAGCCTTAGGGAAAGTCTGTCTCTAGGAATGTGCAAAGCTCGTCCGAGAAGCCGAATCCATTTTATTGTTCAAATCCAGCCTGCTGTTAATGGAAAATGTTTCGTAGCCTCTGTGCAGATTTGCCTCACTTTTATGTCGGAAAGCCAAGAAGAAATCATAAATAAATGAGAGCAAACACTGTTTAATTATACAGATTTTTTTTGTGAAGCAGGATTTATTTTCTCATTCTTTATTTTTTTTATTTTGTCTTAATTCCTTGTCAAAATGTTATTTTTTCTTTATATTATTTAGTCGACACTATCCTGTTTTTCTGGTCAAGTTTTGGTCGACTAAATGTCCGAGCATTTTAGCCATATTCTGTCTGATGCCAGGTGCTCGCGCTCCACCTCCCTGGGCGGAGGGAGCAACATGTCTTGGTGGTGTGAAGATAAAAGAGAAAACTGCTGCATATGTGGATCAGATTTTTTTTATCTCTTTTGTGGATGAGAATAAAAATAATTTGAGTGCGGATTTGTTTTTTTGTTTTTAAAGCAGAGTTCTAAATGTTGCTGAACTTTTCTCCTCAAAGTTTTTGTTAATTAATTGTGAACTCATTTAAATAGCCTGCGCAGTAATCTGCCTGACACCTACACGATATGCTCTCTCCATCCTGCTCTACAGAAAGTCTGAAAAGTGGGAGAAAAGGTGATGGAACCACTGACTGCTGCTGCCTGGGAGATTTCAAACTCCATTGCCTTCAGCTCAGTAAGTGTTGACCGGCTCACATACGCGTTTGCTTCTCCCAGACCTTTGTGGATGCAGAATATCGATCTGGAAGATGGGGAGGAGATGAAGGGAGGAGAACCGGTGCTGAGAAAAAGTAAACACTGCTCCAGATGACAAAGCACTGATCACCCCGGAGACCTAGACCTTCTCTGCTCTCACTTTCTCCATCATTCTCCATGACCTTTGGCACGCCAGCCTAAAGCCATGATCAACCCTGCAGCTTTTTTTTGTTGTTGTCTGCAAAGGGTTTGTGCGAGTTTGCAGACCGGTTTTAAGAAGTTGTTTTTTATTCATGCACAAGCGAGGGGAAGGCAGGAGCAACGTTGAGCAAGCGGGGTTTAGGGAACACAGGCATCCAAAACAGTGTTTAATATCAAGTGCGCGCAGCAGAGTTTAATCAATACCAGGCCTCTTTTGTTCCCAGCCTGCTGAGGAGAGCGGCGGACATTCACTCCAGAAAGGTTAATGCTGGGGGTCAAGTGATTTCACACCCACACCAGGATCCTCCGTGTCACCACAGCTACCACGCCTCCAGCCGCCATGACACCAGCATCCTGATTTATGGGTTGTGAGAGGGCGATGGGACGGAGGTGTGGGGGGGGGGGGCAGTGTTATTTTATGATAATGCTGTCCCTCTGTGCGCCCACAAACGAAAGGAGGGAGAGAGAGACGAGCAGACGACCCCCCCCCCTGCACCCACGTGGGTGTCTTTTTTCTTCTTCACTGTGACACGGCCCTTTTGTGGCACGGCACACAGACAGAACGGCAATCTTTATTGCAATAATTGCTCTAAATTCGCGTGTCCACTCGCAAAAGGGCAGCGACGTTCAG
>NW_027181464.1:0-5000 GCF_040956055.1 Brachionichthys hirsutus
CAAAATGGGAGAGAAAGAGCCGGGCGAGAGAGAACACATTTTATCATTAAGGTACTCAGAGATCGTTAGATATATTAGGGCAGCGCTATGCAAGGTCAGGGCTGCTGTGTTTTTCTAGGTCGGCAGAGGAGCACTAAAACCGGCCTAATCAGCCGCTTCTTTCTCCTCCCCTCTCCCTCGGATCACTCCCTTCCTCCTCCATCTCGAGGCGGTGTGGATTACATCCCGTTTTATCCATGCTCCTGTATGTATTTACCAATATCGTCAAGGCTTATGAGCCGAGGGCACGGGAGAAAGCACACAAAGTGCACAGAGAGGCTTTGAGCTCGATGCCGGCCTCATTACAGAGGTAAAGGTGTCAACGCCACGGCTCGCTCCCGCAAGGACGCACGAGGATGCGTCAACAGGCGCAGCGACTGTCCGGGATTTTTCATTAAGGCCATCCTTTAAAGTGGAGGTTGGAAAATGGCAGTCGGTGGCAATAAAGTGGAAATCAGTGTCAGTGTGTGGGTCCGAAACATCAACACAAGGGACGCATTATTACACTCCAAGTATACACTCATATTAAACATTAATTTGATTTGCTTTCTATACATTTTTATTTACGGTATCTTGACTTGAAACTTTTAAATGTAGGTAATTTTTAATTAAAAAAAACTACAAAATAAATGTTTTTATTAGAAAACCTGTCTACTTGATAAAATCAAGATTTGGTATCCAAGGGCAACGATGCCCCACAATTACTTTTTCTTAAAATTCTTAATTGAAAAATCAAGAAACAACCAGCCTTCGACTAATTACATTCTAGTGAACAGAAAGGAAAGGTTTTTTAGTAAATGGTTTGTCTTTCAATGTCACTAGAAACCAAAATATCATGGATTCACATCTCGAGCCGGATCTTCTTTGGTCCGCCCACCCACCCAAGACGTCCTCCACAGAAAGTAGAACATACCCTGAACCCAACTAGTGGTGATAATAATCCCTGGCCCCCAACCCAGATGTGTGTTAATACACACCGGCGAGCTCCCGGCGAGTCCACCGAAGCACGAACCGCTACCGGCCTTGAATGGCAGGGAGGCAATGTCGTCTAATAGTGGCATGTTCGTCAGGACAATGATGGATAACTTTAAATCGGACCCTCCGCTTTATAGAGAGGAATGTCCTGCTTTGCTTCTTACTCAGCACTTTGGCCTTTCCCCCCCACTCAAACATCCTCGCCCAGCGTAAGACGGAGATCAGAAAAGCCTGTCTGGGAAATGGACCCAACCAAAACCGATCAATCAAACGCGCTCCAAGCTGTTTGACGGAAGAAAACACGCATCCAAAAAAGGTGCCGGTGTTAACTTTTAGGATTCAGTAATTACCAGATTGGACGAGTGATAGAAGGCCGTTCCTGCTCCTCTATGGGATGAAACCAGAGGATGGAGGAAAGAGAGCGAAGGAGGATGGGCGTGTAAAAGAATGCCTCGCCTGCTCTCGCCCATCTCATTAGGCTAATGTTTTTTTATAAAGGCACTTCAAATGTCAAAGCATTGGCGGATTTAGTGTAAACTTAAATTCCATTACCTGGCAGGCATTAATTGCTAACTGAGCCCAGGGATCGTTCCCCCGGGGGCCTCTACGTTTCCTCTCCGTCATCTGGCTAACTATTCTGTCTAGACTAACTTAGAGCACCATAATCCACCATGGGGATCAATAAACTGCACATAATTCAGGCCCAATAATGAGCTTTCACTTCAACACAAGCACCAGCCCACTTCCCAAGGTACTGACAGGGGCGTAAAATGATAATGTAATTATTAAAAAGGACAGACAAAATGAGTAAGCACTTTCACGCAGAGAGGGAGGGCGAGTCCGGCCCCAATTAGACACACTTAGAGCTATCATTGTTATTCGAGACAAAGCTAATCAAGGAGGAGGTACCGGTGCCCGGCGTTTGCGCAGGTAATGGCATGCCGCTCGCCGTTCTCCCATTTCCCCCCACCAAGGCTCATGATGTTATAAAGGCCGTCCTGCTGTCACGCGCGAGTGGCCGCATTTAACTGGAGCACAATGGATGTGGTTTTATCCACCAATCAGACATAAGTTGAAGTTTCAGCCTCCCAAGCAGAAACGCATAAAAGGCATTATTTAACACGTGCCATTTATATTAGCAGGTGATAAAAAAAAAATCTGTTTGATGCATTAATAAAATATACATATATTTGCATCTCTATGATGTCAGCACGTATTATTCGCGCACCATCTTTGCCGTGGCATCCATGCATCAAATTAGCGATGGCCTTTAAACCAGTGTGAGAGATGCGGCGTCTGACAAAGCGAGCTTTAACCCAGGGCCTTTTGCTAACTACTGTTTCTCCAATTATCTGCATCCTTGAACTCCGGTGAAATCAAGAAAAGCCAGTTTCGTCTTTCTTTCTCACCCCCACCGCCCAAGTGCTTCTAATTCATCTGCAGGCTACAGGAGGTCCGAGGTGGATAAATCAGGCCTTTACGGAAGGGTTTCTCCGACTGTTTATCTGCTGGTGACATTTGCTGCACAGCCCCAGCCGCACCATAATTACCCAACTTATTCAATAGGCAGGAATCATGCCTGGCAGGAACCCCCTGCTGCAAAGGTTTCAGGACTTAAGGCTATATTCTGTCCCTGTAGTTCAATGGCCACGGCTTAATGAAAGGGCGCCATTCATTTGGACATCAGCATGGGCTCACTTTTGCAGGGTCTAACTGGCCTCGATAGCCGGAACAAAGAGAATCGTAGCCGGCGACGATGATGGATTCACAGCCGACTGCACGTGCTTTCCCAACGCACGGCACACCTTGGCACACGTCGAATGTCACAGTTCCCATAGAGGACTGGCATTTGGAGCGAATTCTCCTGCCCCTGGAGCCAACAGTCTAAGAGTGGATATCTATCCATACCCCGATGAGGTAGACTGTCAAACGGAACACGCCCCAAATACAGCTTTACAAGCAAACTGCTAATTAAAGTAAGCGACAGCGTTTCTCTTGCTTGTTGCTGCGACTCAGAAGTTGACTGGAGTTGTGCGTGGAATTATCCGTCGGCGAGAGTCTCTCGGCACAGATGGATGACGAGTGACAAAGCGATCTCGAGGTTGTGCAGTAATGAGTGTCACGTGGCTGCCACATTCAAATTTCACACTGCCTCTCCTGATCCTAAAGCTTGCAATCAACACCGGGCCATCTGCAACTCTGCAAATTAACATAATTGGTGTACATTACATGCTTATAGACTACATTTGAATCCACTATTCTTCGCCCTTAACAAGAGGAGCTGTGAAGAGCGTAAATGTTGATTGGCCCAACAGCGAGACTTGTTGTCTTGGTGAAACTGGATGAACTGACAATCAGAGTTTGTTGAACAGCCAGGTGTGAGGGCCAGAGTGCAAGTGGGCCTAGTATGCATCTGACACAAGTGCCTTCAGTACACCTGGAGCGAGGGCCTGAGGTGATGGACAGCCCAGCCGCCTCGTCAGACAGCTCACAGGCAGCGCGCAGGCAGCACTTAGGCCCGTTCCAGATGCTCCGACAGAATAAATTGAACTTGATTAGAATTAATCACACTAAACCGTGTGCAATTTGCAAATATCAGGGAAAATATTCAAGGAAATCTGCTTCGAAGATTGGAGCGGGGAACAATTGAACCTCTGCTCTCTGGTCTCAACGACATGCCGTGCAAAAGGCAGCCATTTTCCAAAAGAGACAGATGCAAACATTTGGATGATTAACTCTTCTTCTTTCTTTTTTTTCCATGAAGAGTGCATTTTGAAACTGGGCTGTGATGGGCCAGAGTATGCATCACGGGCTGTTCTCGTCGCATGTATACACGGCCTTCACTTAGACGTACCGATTTAATGACGACTCGGTGTTACGACGGGCCTTCCTAAATTAAAAGGTCTGTGTTTAGCGACAAGAAATCGCTGTTATTGAATGCACTGGCAGCAGAGTCGAGAGTGAGTGAGTACATATGTACAGTATAAAAAGGTAAATAAACATATTTCATCCGGCGATTCAATTTCATGTCATCTTTATCCGCCTTCCGGGTCACGGGTGTGTCGCTGGAGCCCATCCCAGCTCGTCTATGGGCGAGAGGCGGGATATAAACCGGAAGCGTCGCCAGCCGAGTCTTCGGCGCGTAACGCCGTCGTTAAGTGAGGACCACCTGCATAATAGACAGCATTACAGTTTAAGAAGTTAGGGAGTTGCGTGTTGACAAATTGCCAGACGCAATCCTACAGAATGAAAACTCAAGGCGCCCACGGTCGAGTCGCAACACGCACCACGCCGTATTATAGGTTTAATGAAACCGCACGTCAAGCAATCCTTAACGGGTACGATAAAATTGTCATGATGGAGTCGCACCACTCGCATTAACAGAATTCGAGATGAAGCATAAGTTCGCCGTCTCCCTCCCTGTGTACACCGTGAAAAGATGAAGTATGCAAACTGCCGGATTTTAAACTTATATCTAATTGTCTCACGTCACGGGTCGGACCAGGGCATTGTTGCTTGAAGAATAAATTGGGTAATTCAATTATAGTGCTTTCCAAAGACACATCATAAGTGATGGAGAATGACTCTAACCCAGGCCTGAACTCCATGCCCCCCTCCCCTCCCCTCCATGGCTCTGCTTGCCTGACGAATGGATGGCAGAGTATAATTGAAACACATTGCTGCCAGCGTAGGTCAATAACATCACTCTTTCTGCTCACCAGCACCAGATTAACAGACTCTATTTTATCTTCCCTCACCCTGTTCCAGCTTGACAGAGCGGGAGCGTCAGCTGCTTATCCATAAAGTAAAAAAAAAAAAAAGCCCCCTTATCTTGAAAATAAACAAATACATAAAGTGCAATAGCCTGATGTCTGTCCAAGTGGTTCGGGACTACTTAGCTTAAGGCAAACATGATGTGGGTAGCGTTTTGTGCAACACAACATCATACGAGAGGAAGCAGAGAAACAATGACAACATTTGTTTTG
>NW_027181465.1:0-5000 GCF_040956055.1 Brachionichthys hirsutus
GTCGTGACAAGCAGCAGACGTACTTCATGCCTGACCCGACCTTCAGTCATGAATGGCCTAACAGAGGACGCTTTACCGCTCTCGAAATCCTCCCAGCTGCTTTATTTCTAATTTTTCCTTTTTTTCCAATGATAACTCCCCAAAAAATAAGGGCAAAGAAAAGGAAAGCAGGAACCGGGACCCCCGCTGAATCGAGTGCCGGCTGCTGATTGGTCGTCTGAGATAAACATGTAGCAGTTACCCTAAATGCAAAAAAAAAAAAAAGCAATTATCTTTCCATTGCCATGACAACGACTTAAACTGGAAGCATTGAAATGTTTTTATGTGACATTTCGCTTTTGTCCAAATTTGAAATTGCTGATGAAATCCTAAAAGCGTCGTGAGAATGTATAAAAGAAAAGACAAATCAAAAATGAAACTATATTATTGATAATTGATACAATGCAACCATTTATTTTCAGGTAGTTAACGCAGGGTGGGTTCATCCATCGTGTGTGACACGGATTCACTTCTGACTGAAGTTTATTTTTAATAATAGGTAAAACAGGTAAATATACAGTCAAGTGTGTCGTGCAGTGTTCCACGAATCTGCTCTTGTTTAGCATGGTGGACTATAATTTGATTTCATGTTATCCTCCTAACGTTCATCATCACATTCATTCATCACTCACAACACAGGATAGTGTTCATTTAAGTACACTTAAATCTCGTCATGGATAAAATCCGAGGTCTGCTGCCCTCGTGGTAATCACCACTGCTCTTATAATTCATCTCCAGATGAACATCGTTCCTTTGGGGTCTACTGTATCAAAAGTGTGTGTGTGTGTGTGTGTGTGAGCGAGAATCCATGTATTTAGCACTTCAATTAATTCAACACTTAATTTAAACCAACAGGGACACGTCTCCTGCTTTTAATTTCATGTGGATTATATTCTGTGCTGTTGGGGATTAGATTGAATTGCATTGTTATTAAAATGCTGCTTAATCTCTCCAACGTCTCATCTCACAGCAACAAATGGTGTGTTCAGGAACGTGTCTGCATAATGCTTTGAATCTTCTACTAATTCTTATTTTTACAGTACCACCATTGTACTTCATTTATCTTCAGATTCAAAACTTCTCAAGAGAGCAATAATCCCCTAACAACACAGGCGACGTCACATTCTGTTTCTTATTCTGGTAATCCTTCGTTTAGGAGGGGGGGGGGGGGGGGGTTGGACATCTTGGTGTCTTTCATGGTGAAAAAAACACAATCCATTAAGTTCACAGACACAATAGAGTTTTCAAAGCATCACCATATTTGAATAAATAATTTCTATATTTTTTAAACTCTTGCTGTTTTCTATTTCTTTGGATTAACGTTAATGTTGATGCCTGCTCAGCAACAACAACCAACAGAGCGGACTGCCCCCTAGTGCCACTGACTGAGTGTGATAGTGATTTAAAAGAGGGTGGGGGGTGGGGGACTTGCTTTGCTTTAAGCATTAGCACAATGCCAGTTTTTCCAGTGCCATCCAATCAGAGAGAAGCTCAGCAACACGGTCATACATCCAGTAAAACTAGGTGGCAAATGCAAATGCTCCGAGATCAAGGTTTCTCCTTGGCAATGGTGCAGCACTTGTTTCTCTCCTTTCATGTCCGAATGATGATGGTGATAATAAGAGGGGAGGACAGGCCTCAGATTGAGCCAAAAAGAGATAGAGGAGGGGGGGGAACGAGCATCGATGGGATCTTTGATATGGAATGCTGCATCACATGATATTAGTGTCATTCACGGAGCTGTTTGATTGACAGATTATTAGAAAGATTGTGCGGAACGCTCCATTGTTTTCAGCCATTTTTCATCTTTGAATTGGTGACACTTTGATGGCGCTCAAACCAGCACGAGGCGCTGCATCCCACATCACAGTTTCTTTGCAATGGCTTTTCTGCTTTCTATTTGAATTAATGCATTTAAAAAAAAAACAGATTTTTAAAATAATTGCTTCCTATGCGGCTCCGAGCTTGAGCAAGTGTTCTTCTATAAGCACACACACACACACACAGAGGTGAAACCTGCATCATTTCTTTTCTTCAGGGATCCTGTTGTTCTGCGTGCTTCGGGTTCAACAGACTTAATTTTCACCATTATATTGTGTTAGGCTGATGATGCCCATTGCATTCAACAGAGCAATTTAAACTCCAGCAGATTGTTGTAAAGCCAGCATATGTTCTTCATTACGACAACGTAACACTGCCCTGCTTTCAAGAAATCCAAAAATGATTGGGATGAAGGTGTAAAATTCAGATCATTACTCTGAGTAAAGGTGGAAATGCATTTTAAGCCCATCAGTTAGCTTGTACCTTCAATAAAACTGTGTCCGCATGTCTGTGCCTATATTCTTCACAGCTCATGCTAATATATATTTAGCGTGGCTGTCGTGCTGCATCATTTGGAAAACATTAGGAACAAAAATAATACATTTCCCAATTCCGTTTGTGTTCCATGACCAACAGCTGGTGGGCCGGTGTGTGATATTAAAAGTTAATTCACAATAATATCCTATTTGACCATACCTCAGGTTTGTTTGTTTGCTGTAATTGTGCGCACAGCGATTTTTCGGTTCAACTGGATTTGACTCGGTGAAGATACAAAAGATCCAAAATGCTCGCTCTCCAGGCCACTGACACAATATGAGAATCAGAAACTTCTGTCAGTCCTTCATCCAAAATACGAGCCTCGTTCCGAGAATCACACACTGACGCCCTGTTGCTTCAAACGACCCTCTGACCTCTCGCCGCGACCTTTACGGAGTGCATGCTGGACCATTGAGGAGGGCGATGGTTTGCCGGAGTCATTTTGAGGAGTCCCGAGGGGGAAACTGGCTCCTGGACACCGGGGGGGGGGGGGGGCTCTCTCTCTCTGTCGATGCAGAAACACGTGCATGCTGCAAGCTCGGGTCTCCTCCCCGACGCTGTCGGCTGGGGAGACATAGAGCCGAACCTAAAAGGAGAAAACACTGTTTGTGACTCAGACATGGAATACATATTTATGCGGCCCGTGAATCAAGATGTATTCCAGAAGATGTTTGTAAAATTATTTCTGTGTACATATATGTGTGTGTGTGTGTTTCCCCACTTTTTCAAGTCAGCTCCGTCGACACTCAGGAGATTGTGGGGTGCAGATGGGTGGGGGATCTGAAGGCTAACTTTTTTTTTTCACCCTGCAATATTTCACTAAAGAATAGGAAAAATGAACAGCTACAGAAAAACATGACACATTTTCATCATTATCAATTTTGTTTGGAATGAAAGGATGAGAATTATATTGCGTCACCTCACTTTCAACACATTAGAAAGGCGCATAACACAGATTTCTTTTTTCTACAATTCTTTAGAAGGTATTTATTTTATTCTTCCTACCAAAAAAAAGAAAAACGACTATTATCTGGTAGAGAATGCATGTTAAGATAGAAAAGTAACAATCATGCTTTCATCGTTCATCTTCTACAATGCATTGATTTAAATTAGGGCATTATCTATTGTGCACAGAGGGAAGGAGTGGAGGTGGAAAGAAGAGCGGGAGGAGATGCAAAGGAGGGTGAAAATGAAGTGAAGGATGTGTGCGGGGGAGAGGACACGTGCACACACACACACACACACACACCCACACTTTGGCTTAAAGTCAGGGAGAAAGATTATGAGCGGCCTTATCCAGTAGGGCCTGTCAGATTTATTTCCAACTTCAAGGGACTCTCTGCTGTCTCCAATCCCATCCATCAGTGCTCTGTCTGGGTCTCTGTGTGGTCAGAGACCTGGGTGCAGTCTGGAGCTAAAGGACACTGGAGTGAGTGTGTGTGTAGGAGTGTGTGTGTGTGTGTGTGTGTTTTGGGGAGGGGACATCTGAAATACGAGTGGTTGCCAGGGCACACGGGTCCATGGTATTCTCCACCGTCTGGCATCCGAGGGTGCGATGGGAGCACTGGTCCTCGGTAAGTCACCAGCGGAGGTGAAAAGCACTGTCACAGAGATGAAAGGGGGCTCCCCCCCAACTCACCCTCTGATCTGTGAGAGAAAAATGAAAAAGGCAGACGATCTGGGGGGGGGCACGGAGAGTGTAAAATCGCTCTCACTGTATTTCATGTCAATATGTCTCACATTTGAAATCCTTATTGTAGATTGGGTGTGGAAAAAAAGGATGTGGTTTCATTGTTCAGGGACACGTCCCCCTCTCACACACACACACACACACACACAGGCACCATACCACTCGCCCGGGTGCCTGTGCCACACCACCCATGCACCCCTGTCGTTCTGCACTATGTAACCTAGCAACTATTTAATTAAAATAGCATCAGCAAGGATAGAGGCTTTTTTTTTCTTCTTCTCCCGTGAACGGATTTCCTCCAATCTCTGCGCTTTTGAGCTCACCGAGAATCAAAACTGACGGTATGTGTGCCACCGTATCGTGGGCCCCCTCCCCACACCCCCCTCTTTGTTTCTACACCTCCAACCAACGCAGCCTATAGCTCACATCGCCGGCCCCCGATTGGTTCCTAATGTCACACATCTGACACGCTGGCACGGCATCTATGCTTTAACTGGCCAGAGATTCAATGCAGGAGTTGTGCAAGCAAGGCCATCACCTCTCTGTCCTTCAGAGGAGTCTGTCAGGAATAATAGAACACCACCTCTTCAAGCCCCTTTGCATCTCCTCCTGCTCCTCTTCTCCCCTCCCGTGCCTCCGTTTTCTTTTTGTATATCAAATCACAGCACCCTCTGTTTCGACCTGAAAGGAGGCACCTCTTACCATGCTCTACATATGTGCCAAGTTCGGGCAACGCAGGAGCAATTAGTGGAAATGTGAGGCAGCTCCACACGTCAGCGTACATCAGACTCACTGTCATTCAAACTGCATCCACGACTTCTCTGCTCCGAGAAACAAACAATGGAGCAACGCTCCGGTTCACGGCTGTCAAAACAGAAGGCCAATCTCAATTTCCTTCTCCCTTTCTTCCTCT
>NW_027181466.1:0-5000 GCF_040956055.1 Brachionichthys hirsutus
ATGTGATCTTTTCACCAGGGGGGGTTCTTTCTGTGCACTTCTGTTATAGTCATTGATAAGTTTTTGAGTGTGCATAATTCGGGCCTGTATTAAGGTTGTACACGCACGCAGGCGACTTCATCCATCCGCATTTAAACATGCGTGCGTGCGCTCACACTCGGTGAACTTCCCCTCTGGCTGGATATCGCGCGTTAATATTTATAAGCTTTTTGATCCTTTCACATGAGTAGTTCTGGTGGTGCTTTATATTTGGCTATTTCACGCGATTGGAAAAGTGACATTTAGGGCATCCGTGGAAACCCACGTGCGCGCTTCCATGCTTTTTTTTTTTTTTTTCCAGCCATGCAGGGAACGACGCTGGCATCCCAAACACTAATATACTCTGAACTGACAAATATGGAACGACAGAGGGAGAGAGCAAGAGAGAGAGAAGAGCAAGAGGGAGAAGTGGGGTTTGGAGAAAGGAGGTGGCAGACGAGGGAGGGAGGGACGGGATTGGAAGGGGGTGGGGTGGGGGGGTCGGGCCTGCTTAATTGATTCCGTTAACCGCAGTGCAGGAGATGTGAACGACTGGACGATCCCATTCCCACGCTCGGTGGGGCAAGTGGCAATGCCATGCCCCGGCCCAATATGACAGGCAGCGCCGCGAAGGCCCGGAGGGTGGGGGGGGGGATGGGGGCCCAGGGGTCATGAAAAGACGTCAAGTGCACCAGACTCATCTGCATCCCCAAAGAAAGAGGCGACGTTTCCCAGCCCCAGCTGACGCGGCGCTCCTAAACTTAGTAACGGTCCTGAATGCGCAATGTGTGCCAATTGTGCTGATAATGAGGGCTCCGGGTCATTATCTTAAAACTATGCCGGGCTTGTGCGTTTGAAAGGGATGTGCGCGCAACTCTGTAATCCCGCATGGCCCCACTTCAGCACCAGGCGCTGTACTTGTCCGAGAATCAGTAAAGACCGCAGATAATGCCGCACAAAGGAGTCTGGGGGCATTTCAATAGGTGACATCTAAGGTGCATTGTTTGAATTTGAACTTGACCGTGAAGAGATTAAGGTTGCTGGAGGAGGAGGAGGAGGATGAGGGGGGGCAGTGTGGTTTTATAGGACATATAATTACGATCATTGATTTACGCATCATATACATTTTATAATATTAAACATGGTGTGTGTGTTTTTAGAAATGAGAAATACCACTAATTTATTTAACTGGCAGTGACATGACACGTGATGTAGCTTTGAAGAAGGATCATTTTAAATATCCTGTGTTTTATTTTATTTTCTAAATGGCGGCTCTGCTGGATTAATTAGGTGATAAACTGTTTCCGGGTTAGACCACGTGCGTAAAACAAGCGTGAATATTTTAATTGTGGTTAATTTTTTTTTGTGTAAAACTGGCTTGTGTTGCTGCAAAGGATTAAAAGGAAAAAAAGCACCCACCCAAACAAACAAACAAAGCCACGGTGGCTTAATTCAACACCACCTTGGCTCAAAAGGTCTCTTCCCGACTTTCTCACACCGTCAGAAAAAGAAAAAAAAACTATACGTCTCTTGTTTCGGACCTCTGTCAAAGGCAGCACACAAGACTGTCTCAATCACCAGAGAGAACATTTGAGAACACAATTCTAGCCCAACATTTCTGAATAAAACAAGTCTTATTGTGCCCAGTTAAGTCGACTGAAGTCGTCCTCTAAGGTTTATGAAAGGGAACATTGTTTTCCAGTATGAAGGGGCAGCACTAAATGTCAGGGCAGAACACCACCATTCCCTCTGAAATATAGTTTTTGTGTGTGTGTGCGTGTGTGTGCGTGTGTGAGGGTTTTTTTTTTTTGTAACCAGTCCCAATACTCAGATGATAAATTACCGCAAATTGTGCTCTCATATATTTAGATTTAGACTCAGATTCACCCAATTTTTTTTAGAGGCGACCAATCACCCCATAATTCCACATTACTGGCAAGTATAGGTAAAGTTAGTAAAAAATTACCATTATACACTCATTCAGGAGGAAATGCAACGCTATTCTCAGACGTCCCGTTAGCAGGAGAGAGCCTCATCACACGCTTCCCTGGGCTGCACGAGGGAGACCTGCATGCATGCAGCATCGGTTGGCAGCAGTTCACATGATCTGTGCTTTACGAGATTCTGTAAATCCCATCAATTTGGTCCGCGTCAATGCCCGCTGACGAACGCAGCTTCCTTGAATTCTTAAAAATAATGAGCTGCATTCTCTCCCTGTGATGACGGCACATAGCTTCCACATTCTAAATTGATCAGATCGTGTAACGGTGCATTTGCGCTCTTCCCCCCTGTCTTTATTTATAGATGAGGTTGAGTTATGTGTCTTTTAGCATGGGGTAGCCAAAGGTATGTATTTACAATATATTTTTATAGACATTTATAGAAGCCGGCTGAAAAGGAGGCCCTGCCTTTCATTTCACAGTGCCTCATTTGCATCTATTTATAGATCCAGATGGGTGATTTGACTACGTGCATATAGAAATGGGTGGTCCCCTCGCCTTTGCGAATGTGGGCTACATGCTTTTATGCTCATACAGTGAACTGCAGCCATTGTCACGTGGTGTGTTAAGTAACAAAACCATGGTGACCATGGATGGTGATTTCACATTCATTGAATAGGCAATCAGCACATTTTATATGCGCGTGTTTTAATGTGCCTCTCTGCACAGTACTTAGCAGCAGGTTTATAATATGTATCGTATACAGGATATGAACCTATAATCAGCGTGCACGTGTCATTTGTTAATTTACGAGTTGCGTGTTTTTGCTACAGGCTTTGCAGAGGTTGTTTAACATTAGCTTCTTTTCCAGCAGTAAAAGTAGATCTGCAGCATTAGCACGGTACAACGCAAACTACATAGATTAACCGAGCAGAAATGCACGACGACGGTAGTCCTCTTGACGCCGGACAGACTCCATGCGCGTCTGTGCATGCACGTCTGTGTGTGATTTCCTGCAGTTAACTGACTCGGGCGTCTGGCATAGACGAGTGAGTTCCACTACAACATGTTGATGGGGGGGCGACGACAATGGCTGTGTCCCATGCAGTCTACGTCTGTCTGTCTGTCTGTCTGTCTGTCTGGCTTGGGCCATGTCTCTCTCCTCCTGCGTGTCTCCTGGACATGAACTTGAACTTGAGACAGGCAGCCAGACACCATCTGTGCACCAGAGGTAATGAATTCAGTGCATTCATGGTTGTGAAGCAAGCCCGGCCGCCGCCGCCCATTGATGAGCAGATGACCCCTATAGTCTGAGTTGGCTCTTCATCACTAATAGAATTCAACAATACCAGATGGTAGTGGAGAGGAATCAGGGTCGCGGTGTGCTAGCAGTGGTGGAGTTTACACGCATGCGTCTGAATGCTTGTTGGCGCTTGTTGTGCGTGAAGCCCTGCAAGTCTTCCTTCCTGTTTGTGTTTCCCTCATCGTGTAACTTATGCAAATGAATTGGCATACGCGCTTCCCTTCCCGTGTAGACCCCTTCCCTATTAAAGGACGGGTCCGCTATTTTAACGACACTGCCATACTGAATTTATGGCCTTGATAATTGAAAGGACCGGTTCAGTATTCCCCCTTATAAACTGTAGTAAGTGAATGAGGCATAAACCTTAAACAAGCCAGGCACAATGTGAATTCCTGCAGGCCCTCCTTCTCCTCCTCCTCCTCTTTCTCTTCCCCCAGCCCAAGCTTCTGTCACAATCGCAAGCGCACACACACTCGCACGCATGCGCTCTCACATTAAGGCTTTTCCCTCTGGTTGGTGTCACCACGGCAACGGTAGGTGAGATCACCGTGCGCATGGCAGCATCGGCTGCACCGCCAGCGCAGGACAGGTTCCTAGTTTCTAGCGAGTGTGTGTGCGTGTGATTGTGTGTGTCTGCATATGTGTGAAGCGCGCTATGCAACAAACGACAATGCCACCCACTCCTCGTCTCCATGGCTCAGTGCCGACAGTCTTTAAGTGTGTATCATCATGACAGGTGATGGTTAATAGAACAATAAATTAGCTTTAGTTTAGCCGCTTGTCTAATTGTCAGAATCTGAAGTTGTCTTTCCCACAGTGATCTTTGACACGCACAAATACTCAAAAGGTGTCATTGTCTCGCTGACCAATTAATCTCATCAGCTGCTTTCCATAACAGACCAGCCAGCCCATATTCCCAATAATCCACTGAGGAATGTCATGGTCGGGTCCTTTTTAATGACATCATGCATGGCCACTTGAGCGTCTTGTGGGGACCAGCGGGCATGCTGAGCTCTGCCACGCTGTATGGCCCTCCCCTTCATCTAACTGCATGGATATGCATGGCCGACATGTTAAACAAACTCTTAGGGCTCATAAAGATGTATTCTGTACGTACTGTAAGTGTAGGGTTGTTGTTGTTATTGTTTTATGACCTACAAAATAGCATGCTGCTGTATTAGATGCGACATTATCCCACTATGTGAAGCTTAGATGTAAAACTCACTGTCAGTGATACACAATTTCTTTACGATTATCTGCAAAAATAAAATGAAAAACATCCATAATGATGACAGTTACAAACCTCTAAAACTGAAGTCAAATAAAATGTTGGTTGTCTAAAACACCAAAAGACTACAATTTGTGCAAATCTGCAATATTCATCAAAATTCTTTGTCTGCATGTTTGCTATTCTTTCTGTTAAATTATAACTCTGAGCTCAGAAGTTGGTCACATGATGTCAAAAACGTCACCCCCCCCCCCCCCTCCTTTAATTCTGTAAATGTTTTGATTTGAGGGAAACAACTGAAGTTTTATTTTTTTAAATACATATATTTCTTATTATCCTTATGCATGCCAAGGCCGAGGATTTCTCTGTGTTGCACACATGTAATAATAATCATGCATGCAATACCCCAAAATTTTGCATACCCAGGTTACTATTACATTTCATTTAAAAAAAATAAATAATTTTCCTGAAAGTCTAACTGCAAAAGTTACAGATCTGAATGCAGAATTTG
>NW_027181467.1:0-5000 GCF_040956055.1 Brachionichthys hirsutus
GCAGACTTTGTCCCAGTTATTGTAGTTTGTTCACTTGAACTCTCCTCATCGGTTACAGAGACAGTTGAACTTATTTCTGCGGATATGAAGGTTTTTTCAGTCTGACTGGTTTTTACACTCTCTTGAGGTTCAGGTGACACTGATGGTTTTTCAGTACTGGAGAAGGAAGATGAAGCAGTATCCACTGGTCGGAACGTAACACGCGTTTCAGTTTCATTTGATGGTTTCATTGAATGAGTTGTCGAGTCAGACATTGAGGAGGGAGTGGTTGCCAAAATGATAGACTCGCCAGTCAAATCAATGCTGCTGTCACCAGAACTTTCAAATTCAGTGCTAATGAGGATTTCAGGGCTCAAGGTTGATCCACTGAGGGAAGGAATGGACTCCACCATTGTAATGTCAGTCTTAATATCATCTACAATGTCTGGAACAGTGGAGGATAGAACAGACAGCAAACTTGCAGAAGTTGCTGCTGAGGTTGACAGTGTCTGGTCGGAGATCGGAATGGCTGATGCCTGCCTCGTAGTTGACTGGATTTTGGTTTGATCTTCTTCAATTTCTGTTGTTCCAGACGACACTGATGTGGGTCTTTCAGTGCTATGAAGAGAAGATGTAACTGTCACAAAAGAGGTTTGTGTGAACATGTCACCTGAGCCATATTCTTCCGTTGATGCCAGACCAGAGCTTTCCTCCACAATACCAGTAAGAGGAGTTGCTCTCGCAGTAAAACTTGTGACGTCACTGTCTTGTTCTGGAACTGGCGTTGTTGTTGGCTTCTTTGTGCTAAATAAAGATGATGCTGTCGGAGCTGCAGACTTTGTCCCAGTTATTGTAGTTTGTTCACTTGAACTCTCCTCATCGGTTACAGAGACAGTTGAACTTATTTCTGCGGATATGAAGGTTTTTTCAGTCTGACTGGTTTTTACACTCTCTTGAGGTTCAGGTGACACTGATGGTTTTTCAGTACTGGAGAAGGAAGATGAAGCAGTATCTACTGGTCGGAACGTAACACGCGTTTCAGTTTCATCTGATGGTTTCATTGAATGAGTTGTCGAGTCAGACATTGAGGAGGGAGTGGTTGCCAAAATGATAGACTCGCCAGTCAAATCAATGCTGCTGTCACCAGAACTTTCAAATTCAGTGCTAATGAGGATTTCAGGGCTCAAGGTTGATCCACTGAGGGAAGGAATGGATTCCACAATTGTAATGTCAGTCTTAATATCATCTACAATGTCTGGAACAGTGGAGGATAGAACAGACAGCAAACTTGCAGAAGTTGCTGCTGAGGTTGACAGTGTCTGGTCGGAGATCGGAATGGCTGATGCCTGCCTCGTAGTTGACTGGATTTTGGTTTGATCTTCTTGACTTTCTGTTGTTCCAGACGACACTGATGTGGGTCTTTCAGTGCTATGAAGAGAAGATGTAACTGTCACAAAAGAGGTTTGTGTGAACATGTCACCTGAGCCATATTCTTCCGTTGATGCCAGACCAGAGCTTTCCTCCACAATACCAGTAAGAGGAGTTGCTCTCGCAGTAAAACTTGTGACGTCACTGTCTTGTTCTGGAACTGGCATTGTTGTTGGCTTCTTTGTGCTAAATAAAGATGATGCTGCCGGAGCTGCAGACTTTGTCCCAGTTGTTATTGTAGTTTGTTCACTTGAACTCTCCTCATCGGGTACAGAGACAGTTGAACTTATTTCTGCGGATATGAAGGTTTTTTCAGTCTGACTGGTTTTTACACTCTCTTGAGGTTCAGGTGACACTGATGGTTTTTCAGTACTGGAGAAGGAAGATGAAGCAGTATCCACTGGTCGGAACGTAACACCCGTTTCAGTTTCATCTGATGGTTTCATTGAATGAGTTGTCGAGTCAGACATTGAGGAGGGAGTGGTTGCCAAAATGATAGACTCGCCAGTCAAATCAATGCTGCTGTCACCAGAACTTTCAAATTCAGTGCTAATGAGGATTTCAGGGCTCAAGGTTGATCCACTGAGGGAAGGAATGGACTCCACCATTGTAATGTCAGTCTTAATATCATCTACAATGTCTGGAACAGTGGAGGATAGAACAGACAGCAAACTTGCAGAAGTTGCTGCTGAGGTTGACAGTGTCTGGTCGGAGATCAGAATGGCTGATGCCTGCCTCGTAGTTGACTGGATTTTGGTTTGATCTTCTTCAATTTCTGTTGTTCCAGACGACACTGATGTGGGTCTTTCAGTGCTATGAAGAGAAGATGTAACTGTCACAAAAGAGGTTTGTGTGAACATGTCACCTGAGCCATATTCTTCCGTTGATGCCAGACCAGAGCTTTCCTCCACAATACCAGTAAGAGGAGTTGCTCTCGCAGTAAAACTTGTGACGTCACTGTCTTGTTCTGGAACTGGCGTTGTTGTTGGCTTCTTTGTGCTAAATAAAGATGATGCTGTCGGAGCTGCAGACTTTGTCCCAGTTATTGTAGTTTGTTCACTTGAACTCTCCTCATCGGGTACAAAGACAGTTGAACTTATTTCTGCGGATATGGAGGTTTTTTCAGTCTGACTGGTTTTTACACTCTCTTGAGGTTCAGGTGACACTGATGGTTTTTCAGTACTGGAGAAGGAAGATGAAGCAGTATCTACTGGTCGGAACGTAACACCCGTTTCAGTTTCATCTGATGGTTTCATTGAATGAGTTGTCGAGTCAGACATTGAGGAGGGAGTGGTTGCCAAAATGATAGACTCGCCAGTCAAATCAATGCTGCTGTCACCAGAACTTTCAAATTCAGTGCTAATGAGGATTTCAGGGCTCAAGGTTGATCCACTGGGGGAAGGAATGGACTCCACCATTGTAATGTCAGTCTTAATATCATCTACAATGTCTGGAACAGTGGAGGATAGAACAGACAGCAAACTTGCAGAAGTTGCTGCTGAGGTTGACAGTGTCTGGTCGGAGATCGGAATGGCTGATGCCTGCCTCGTAGTTGACTGGATTTTGGTTTGATCTTCTTGACTTTCTGTTGTTCCAGACGACACTGATGTGGGTCTTTCAGTGCTATAAAGAGAAGATGTAACTGTCACAAAAGAGGTTTGTGTGAACATGTCACCTGAGCCATATTCTTCCGTTGATGCCAGACCAGAGCTTTCCTCCACAATACCAGTAAGAGGAGTTGCTCTCGCAGTAAAACTTGTGACGTCACTGTCTTGTTCTGGAACTGGCGTTGTTGTTGGCTTCTTTGTGCTAAATAAAGATGATGCTGCCGGAGCTGCAGACTTTGTCCCAGTTATTGTAGTTTGTTCACTTGAACTCTCCTCATCGGGTACAGAGACAGTTGAACTTATTTCTGCGGATATGAAGGTTTTTTCAGTCTGACTGGTTTTTACACTCTCTTGAGGTTCAGGTGACACTGATGGTTTTTCAGTACTGGAGAAGGAAGATGAAGCAGTATCCACTGGTCGGAACGTAACACCCGTTTCAGTTTCATCTGATGGTTTCATTGAATGAGTTGTCGAGTCAGACATGGAGGAGGGAGTGGTTGCCAAAATGATAGACTCGCCAGTCAAATCAATGCTGCTGTCACCAGAACTTTCAAATTCAGTGCTAATGAGGATTTCAGGGCTCAAGGTTGATCCACTGAGGGAAGGAATGGACTCCACCATTGTAATGTCAGTCTTAATATCATCTACAATGTCTGGAACAGTGGAGGATAGAACAGACAGCAAACTTGCAGAAGTTGCTGCTGAGGTTGACAGTGTCTGGTCGGAGATCGGAATGGCTGATGCCTGCCTCGTAGTTGACTGGATTTTGGTTTGATCTTCTTGACTTTCTGTTGTTCCAGACGACACTGATGTGGGTCTTTCAGTGCTATGAAGAGAAGATGTAACTGTCACAAAAGAGGTTTGTGTGAACATGTCACCTGAGCCATATTCTTCCGTTGATGCCAGACCAGAGCTTTCCTCCACAATACCAGTAAGAGGAGTTGCTCTCGCAGTAAAACTTGTGACGTCACTGTCTTGTTCTGGAACTGGCATTGTTGTTGGCTTCTTTGTGCTAAATAAAGATGATGCTGCCGGAGCTGCAGACTTTGTCCCAGTTATTGTAGTTTGTTCACTTGAACTCTCCTCATCGGTTACAGAGACAGTTGAACTTATTTCTGCGGATATGAAGGTTTTTTCAGTCTGACTGGTTTTTACACTCTCTTGAGGTTCAGGTGACACTGATGGTTTTTCAGTACTGTAGAAGGAAGATGAAGCAGTATCTACTGGTCGGAACGTAACACCTGTTTCAGTTTTATCTGATGGTTTCATTGAAGGAGTCGTTGAGTCAGACATTGAGGAGGGAGTGGTTTGGGAATTAAAACCAATTTCTGGTGTTCCTGAAACCTTTTCACTCTCACTTGTTATTAAGCTCTCTTCTGCGTTGGTGGACAGTGATGTTAGTTTGTCAGTAGAGTGGAAAGATGAAGATGTCATAACAATTGTCGGTTTCCTTGTGCTGGATTTAGAGGAGAAATTGGGGGTCACGCTGCTGTCAGTGAATGGTTTTTCATTTGTATCCTCATTTTGGTCAGGTAAATCAGTCACCTGTGATGCTCTCTGTGTTGAGTATTGATTGAAATATTCAGTGAATGAGGCAATGGTTGTCTTAATAACATTAATAGCACTGTATAAGGGTGATGCAGTAGTTGCAATTGAATCATGAAAGGGAGGAGTAGCTTTCTCATTTTGTTTCGATGCTTCAAACACAGTGGTGGGTGCAGATGCTTTTTCCGACTCACCAGTGACAGGAATGGATATTGCACTAAAACTGGAAGATGATGCCATGGTCCTTGCAGACATATATGATTTTAGAGTGGAACTAGACATGTTTACTGTTTGAACTCCTGAACCCTCCTCTGCTATGGATGCATCAGTCATAACTTTGTCAGTAGGTGAGACGGAAAGCATGTGGCTGTCTGTCTTCCCTCCCTGACTCATAATTCTACCCTCTGAAGATTCAGCCAGGGTAGGTAATACAGATGTTGA
>NW_027181468.1:0-5000 GCF_040956055.1 Brachionichthys hirsutus
TTTCTGCGGATATGAAGGTTTTTTCAGTCTGACTGGTTTTTACACTCTCTTGAGGTTCAGGTGACACTGATGGTTTTTCAGTACTGGAGAGGGAAGATGAAGCAGTATCTACTGGTCGGAACGTAACACCCGTTTTAGTTTCATCTGATGGTTTCATTGAATGAGTTGTCGAGTCAGACATTGAGGAGGGAGTGGTTGCCAAAATGATAGACTCGCCAGTCAAATCAATGCTGCTGTCACCAGAACTTTCAAATTCAGTGCTAATGAGGATTTCAGGGCTCAAGGTTGATCCACTGAGGGAAGGAATGGGCTCCACCATTGTAATGTCAGTCTTAATATCATCTACAATGTCTGGAACAGTGGAGGATAGAACAGACAGCAAACTTGCAGAAGTTGCTGCTGAGGTTGACAGTGTCTGGTCGGAGATCGGAATGGCTGATGCCTGCCTCGTAGTTGACTGGATTTTGGTTTGATCTTCTTGAATTTCTGTTGTTCCAGACGACACTGATGTGGGTCTTTCAGTGCTATGAAGAGAAGATGTAACTGTCACAAAAGAGGTTTGTGTGAACATGTCACCTGAGCCATATTCTTCTGTTGATGCCAGACCAGAGCTTTCCTCCACAATACCAGTAAGAGGAGTTGCTCTCGCAGTAAAACTTGTGACGTCACTGTCTTGTTCTGGAACTGGCATTGTTGTTGGCTTCTTTGTGCTAAATAAAGATGATGCTGTCGGAGCTGCAGACTTTGTCTCATTTATTGTAGTTTGTTCACTTGAACTCTCCTCATCGGGTACAGAGACAGTTGAACTTATTTCTGCGGATATGAAGGTTTTTTCAGTCTGACTGGTTTTTACACTCTCTTGAGGTTCAGGTGACACTGATGGTTTTTCAGTACTGGAGAAGGAAGATGAAGCAGTATCCACTGGTCGGAACGTAACACCCGTTTCAGTTTCATCTGATGGTTTCATTGAATGAGTTGTCGAGTCAGACATTGAGGAGGGAGTGGTTGCCAAAATGATAGACTCGCCAGTCAAATCAATGCTGCTGTCACCAGAACTTTCAAATTCAGTGCTAATGAGGATTTCAGGGCTCAAGGTTGATCCACTGAGGGAAGGAATGGACTCCACCATTGTAATGTCAGTCTTAATATCATCTACAATGTCTGGAACAGTGGAGGATAGAACAGACAGCAAACTTGCAGAAGTTGCTGCTGAGGTTGACAGTGTCTGGTCGGAGATCGGAATGGCTGATGCCTGCCTCGTAGTTGACTGGATTTTGGTTTGATCTTCTTGACTTTCTGTTGTTCCAGACGACACTGATGTGGGTCTTTCAGTGCTATAAAGAGAATATGTAACTGTCACAAAAGAGGTTTGTGTGAACATGTCACCTGAGCCATATTCTTCCGTTGATGCCAGACCAGAGCTTTCCTCCACAATACCAGTAAGAGGAGTTGCTCTCGCAGTAAAACTTGTGACGTCACTGTCTTGTTCTGGAACTGGCATTGTTGTTGGCTTCTTTGTGCTAAATAAAGATGATGCTGCAGACTTTGTCCCAGTTATTGTAGTTTGTTCACTTGAACTCTCCTCATCGGGTACAGAGACAGTTGAACTTATTTCTGCGGATATGAAGGTTTTTTCAGTCTGACTGGTTTTTACACTCTCTTGAGGTTCAGGTGACACTGATGGTTTTTCAGTACTGGAGAAGGAAGATGAAGCAGTATCTACTGGTCGGAACGTAACACCCGTTTCAGTTTCATCTGATGGTTTCATTGAATGAGTTGTCGAGTCAGACATTGAGGAGGGAGTGGTTGCCAAAATGATAGACTCGCCAGTCAAATCAATGCTGCTGTCACCAGAACTTTCAAATTCAGTGCTAATGAGGATTTCAGGGCTCAAGGTTGATCCACTGAGGGAAGGAATGGACTCCACCATTGTAATGTCAGTCTTAATATCATCTACAATGTCTGGAACAGTGGAGGATAGAACAGACAGCAAACTTGCAGAAGTTGCTGCTGAGGTTGACAGTGTCTGGTCGGAGATCAGAATGGCTGATGCCTGCCTCGTAGTTGACTGGATTTTGGTTTGATCTTCTTGAATTTCTGTTGTTCCAGACGACACTGATGTGGGTCTTTCAGTGCTATGAAGAGAAGATGTAACTGTCACAAAAGAGGTTTGTGTGAACATGTCACCTGAGCCATATTCTTCCGTTGATGCCAGACCAGAGCTTTCCTCCACAATACCAGTAAGAGGAGTTGCTCTCGCAGTAAAACTTGTGACGTCACTGTCTTGTTCTGGAACTGGCATTGTTGTTGGCTTCTTTGTGCTAAATAAAGATGATGCTGTCGGAGCTGCAGACTTTGTCCCAGTTATTGTAGTTTGTTCACTTGAACTCTCCTCATCGGTTACAGAGACAGTTGAACTTATTTCTGCGGATATGAAGGTTTTTTCAGTCTGACTGGTTTTTACACTCTCTTGAGGTTCAGGTGACACTGATGGTTTTTCAGTACTGGAGAAGGAAGATGAAGCAGTATCCACTGGTCGGAACGTAACACGCGTTTCAGTTTCATCTGATGGTTTCATTGAATGAGTTGTCGAGTCAGACATTGAGGAGGGAGTGGTTGCCAAAATGATAGACTCGCCAGTCAAATCAATGCTGCTGTCACCAGAACTTTCAAATTCAGTGCTAATGAGGATTTCAGGGCTCAAGGTTGATCCACTGAGGGAAGGAATGGACTCCACCATTGTAATGTCAGTCTTAATATCATCTACAATGTCTGGAACAGTGGAGGATAGAACAGACAGCAAACTTGCAGAAGTTGCTGCTGAGGTTGACAGTGTCTGGTCGGAGATCGGAATGGCTGATGCCTGCCTCGTAGTTGACTGGATTTTGGTTTGATCTTCTTGAATTTCTGTTGTACCAGACGACACTGATGTGGGTCTTTCAGTGCTATGAAGAGAAGATGTAACTGTCACAAAAGAGGTTTGTGTGAACATGTCACCTGAGCCATATTCTTCCGTTGATGCCAGACCAGAGCTTTCCTCCACAATACCAGTAAGAGGAGTTGCTCTCGCAGTAAAACTTGTGACGTCACTGTCTTGTTCTGGAACTGGCATTGTTGTTGGCTTCTTTGTGCTAAATAAAGATGATGCTGCCGGAGCTGCAGACTTTGTCCCAGTTGTTATTGTAGTTTGTTCACTTGAACTCTCCTCATCGGGTACAGAGACAGTTGAACTTATTTCTGCGGATATGAAGGTTTTTTCAGTCTGACTGGTTTTTACACTCTCTTGAGGTTCAGGTGACACTGATGGTTTTTCAGTACTGGAGAAGGAAGATGAAGCAGTATCCACTGGTCGGAACGTAACACCCGTTTCAGTTTCATCTGATGGTTTCATTGAATGAGTTGTCGAGTCAGACATTGAGGAGGGAGTGGTTGCCAAAATGATAGACTCGCCAGTCAAATCAATGCTGCTGTCACCAGAACTTTCAAATTCAGTGCTAATGAGGATTTCAGGGCTCAAGGTTGATCCACTGAGGGAAGGAATGGACTCCACCATTGTAACGTCAGTCTTAATATCATCTACAATGTCTGGAACAGTGGAGGATAGAACAGACAGCAAACTTGCAGAAGTTGCTGCTGAGGTTGACAGTGTCTGGTCGGAGATCAGAATGGCTGATGCCTGCCTCGTAGTTGACTGGATTTTGGTTTGATCTTCTTGAATTTCTGTTGTTCCAGACGACACTGATGTGGGTCTTTCAGTGCTATGAAGAGAAGATGTAACTGTCACAAAAGAGGTTTGTGTGAACATGTCACCTGAGCCATATTCTTCCGTTGATGCCAGACCAGAGCTTTCCTCCACAATACCAGTAAGAGGAGTTGCTCTCGCAGTAAAACTTGTGACGTCACTGTCTTGTTCTGGAACTGGCATTGTTGTTGGCTTCTTTGTGCTAAATAAAGATGATGCTGTCGGAGCTGCAGACTTTGTCCCAGTTATTGTAGTTTGTTCACTTGAACTCTCCTCATCGGTTACAGAGACAGTTGAACTTATTTCTGCGGATATGAAGGTTTTTTCAGTCTGACTGGTTTTTACACTCTCTTGAGGTTCAGGTGACACTGATGGTTTTTCAGTACTGGAGAAGGAAGATGAAGCAGTATCCACTGGTCGGAACGTAACACGCGTTTCAGTTTCATCTGATGGTTTCATTGAATGAGTTGTCGAGTCAGACATTGAGGAGGGAGTGGTTGCCAAAATGATAGACTCGCCAGTCAAATCAATGCTGCTGTCACCAGAACTTTCAAATTCAGTGCTAATGAGGATTTCAGGGCTCAAGGTTGATCCACTGAGGGAAGGAATGGACTCCACCATTGTAATGTCAGTCTTAATATCATCTACAATGTCTGGAACAGTGGAGGATAGAACAGACAGCAAACTTGCAGAAGTTGCTGCTGAGGTTGACAGTGTCTGGTCGGAGATCGGAATGGCTGATGCCTGCCTCGTAGTTGACTGGATTTTGGTTTGATCTTCTTGACTTTCTGTTGTTCCAGACGACACTGATGTGGGTCTTTCAGTGCTATGAAGAGAAGATGTAACTGTCACAAAAGAGGTTTGTGTGAACATGTCACCTGAGCCATATTCTTCCGTTGATGCCAGACCAGAGCTTTCCTCCACAATACCAGTAAGAGGAGTTGCTCTCGCAGTAAAACTTGTGACGTCACTGTCTTGTTCTGGAACTGGCGTTGTTGTTGGCTTCTTTGTGCTAAATAAAGATGATGCTGTCGGAGCTGCAGACTTTGTCCCAGTTATTGTAGTTTGTTCACTTGAACTCTCCTCATCGGTTACAGAGACAGTTGAACTTATTTCTGCGGATATGAAGGTTTTTTCAGTCTGACTGGTTTTTACACTCTCTTGAGGTTCAGGTGACACTGATGGTTTCTCAGTACTGGAGAAGGAAGATGAAGCAGTATCTACTGGTCGGAACGTAACACGCATTTCAGTTTCATCT
>NW_027181469.1:0-5000 GCF_040956055.1 Brachionichthys hirsutus
TAACATTGTAAATGACACTTATCTGGGGTTTATTTCTTCTTCTCCTTTTTGATTCCAAACACCACGTGCTTTGCGGTCTTTACTTCCAGGGTTTGTGAATTAGGCCTACCACAGTAAACATGGGACATCCAGATCATCGTAAATTCACCTTTTTTCATACAAGAAGCATGAAAAGAGGAAGGATGCGCTCCAAAAAAGACCTTCCTGGTGAAGGTCTTGTATGGATTTAGGTTTCTCATTGCACAACACAAACAGGCTGAAAAGCTGGTTTTCTCCACCAAGATAAAGTTAAAGGTCCGTCTGAACACTGTCGCCAGCTTTTGCAAAGGTGTGGGAGGTCAGACTGTTTGTCTTTGCAATGCAACCCACTGTCTCGTACTTCTACAACAATAAATGTGTAGCAGCCATCACTGCTGTTTGAATGTTCAGCAGCATTTGAAGCAAGGCTTCTTTTGAAGGTCAGGGCTAATTTATGCCAAAGTCTTCCTAGCTCAAGTTCATGACCTAGAAAGCCCAGGATTTTAGAATGAGGAATATTGTGAACATGAAAAAGGAAGAAAAATAAAAAACACCAGACTGAACAAGTTGAGATTTAGATTCAAAATGCTTAAAAGTAAAGGTTTGTGCAACATAACGACAGAGTGGCAGATGTGTGTGTGTGTGTGTGGTCTGACCGACTGTTTGTGTAAGTCTCCATACAGCTAGTAAGACCATATGGTCAAACCTGTGGACAAGAGGAAATGCATCTCAAACAAAGTCAGAACAACAGTCCAAGCGAAAATGACAACGGAACACACTGAGGGCACCGACCTTTACCTTATCTCACTGCGTGAGACACTGCTGCAGAGCTAAACCCTGCTTCTAGGCAACAAGGAAGCGAGTGGGCGAGCGCCTTGTCGACAAAAGAGACAGTGTCAGATGGCGGGCAAGGGTCTGGGATGTGTGGGCACTGCGCAGCTTCTCCCATCAAGCTCTCCGGCCCGCCATGCAGAGGCGTGATGACCGATAAAGAGCAGGAAGTGGGGGGGGGGGGGGGGGGGGAATACAGTAACTTTGTCAGCGATAGCATGAATGTTCCCATAAACAAAGAGCATAGCATCAACAGATAGAGAGAAAGAAAAACACTTCAATTCATGTCCGTGTCTGTCGAGAGTACGCGGCTCAGAGTTGTCTGCAGCAAGAAGGAAATGCATGATTAAAGTTTGCTCACATTATGGTCATTGACAAACCACACGTCAGAGATAAACTATTACCCCTTGGTGCAATTTGTTGTCGGTGACAGCAGGGGGGGTGGGAGCCATCAGTGGATTAGAGTCTTCAATGCATCAGGTTACAAATCTGGCACCCAGCTGTACCAGGGTTAAGCAGAATGGAAATTTAACAACGGTAAAAGCCAAGCATACAACCATCCAGCCATTAGCTACAACCACAATATCCTTTCCAGGGCTGCAAGAGAGCGGCGCCCCCGGACAGAACGACAAATCCTCACAGAGCTGACAACCATGCACATTCATACCCACGAGCAGAATCACCAGATAAACTGGCTTGCATGTCTTTGTATTGTGTGTGTGTGTGTGTGTGCGGTACCTTCTTGCCTCAAAGCAAGAAGGTACCGGGTTCTAATCCTCTCTGTCCGGAGTATGTATGTTCTCTCCCCGTGTCGGCATGGGTTTCCTCCCACCTCCAAAAAACATGCAATTTAGGTGAATTGATTATTCCAAATTGCCCGTAGTGCGTGTGAGTCGTCTATTTGTGTCCCCGCGGCGTGCTGGTGACATGTCCGAGGTGTACCCCAGCTCTCGCCCATAGCCAGCTGGGATAGGCTCCAGCAGACCAGTGACCCGCAAAGTGCAAAAGTGGCTGTAGACGAGACGATTGACTCATATTTAAGAAAATTAATGGATGACATATATATATATATACATATACACACACATATTTATACACGGGCAGACAAAGAATTGCTCTGCACTGGGTAATGTCAGAATGACAATAGGTGACTTAAAGTGACATTAATGAGGAGATAATGTCAAACTTAATCTGCTTAAATACCTGCTTGGTTGTAGTTTTAACAACAAACAACCAAAGTACCTTCACCATTATAACTTCTAAGGTCATATTCATAAAATATTACTGTCAGGATAATTTCACCATCTGTTTTGTCTCTAAACCCATTTGTTCTTTTCCCAAAGGAAACTTGCCTCAGTTTTAGACACCCGGATGTTATTTCTCTGGTAAAATATTCTGCAGATTTTAAACTCTGGCAAAAAGCAAGTGGGGTGGAGGAAAGAAAGAACAAAACAGAAGTAAAGAAGCAGGTGTGAGACAAGGCAGGTAGTTTGCACTTGATGCAAATAGAGTCTCACAACTGCATCTACCTCACAGGGTTAAGGTTTAGCAACACCGTGAGCATGAGTCGATTTAAAAAAAGCATTGATTACCAAAAACGGAAGGACCCCACTTCAACCAGACTCCATTCCGACATACGTATACAGGCTTCTTAAAGACTGATGTCCCTTTAAACCAACAGTATGACTGGAAACACACTTTGGTACACACTCAGAGACAGAAAGCCAGAGGGGCTTTAAACAGAAAAGGAAAAAGGCTCTATTCTACTCATTGTTATATGGGAGTAGCCTTGTTCATAAATCAGCGCTTTATGATGGTGTCCCCAGAGTTCCTCACCCCCTGGCCTTCCACCCTTGGGGCTGCTCCACCTTCAGAGCGGACCCAGGACCCTGACTGACCCGTACCATGAAGCCAATAGCAATTTAAAGGAATAACTACACTGAATGGACCATGCCCTACACGCCATCAAACCTGGAAACTGCATAAGAATCTAGTGTCAGTCAAAGCATGGCTGGACTGCTGCTCGACTTGAAACGTTCTATCCTCGGTCCCTGAATGTTTATGAGCAGCGGCTATCAGACAGCAACCTTGATTGCTGCTGAACAGACTGATAAACTGTGTGACTCCGAGCTGTGGCTCTTCCTCCTGTGGCCTAAAGGCAACTTAGCCATTCTAATTATGTCACAATGTTGGGAGCCCATAAACCCCATCTTTTTAACAGCCCCTTGTAAAATATAAGACTCTCTTTCTATTTTGTTGTATGTCATTAGATGTATTTATCCTCTGGCTAAAGTCACATTGACCGCAGAGAACCTCCTGCAGTTTATCTTCAACAACAACAAACTTCATCCATGGAGTGTTCCTCTTTCAGGTGGTCTGTTATTACATGCATGATGTGTCCCAGACCAATGATGCAAAGGCCCCCCGACAACACTTCCAGCAAATATCGTCCAACTCCACAAGCCACAACAGAAAGCTGCTGCTCCGGGGCTACGGTTCCAGCGCAGCCTTGTGCCATCAGCCGGCAGGAGAGGCAAGCAGTTTCAAGCTGCATAAATACTGACGTGTTTCATCTGCAAGCAAGGGAATTGAAGAACTGCTGTAAATTTGATTCTGTGCCAGCCACAGGAAATGTCTGAAAGAGTGGCTGCTTTGAGAAATAGATTCATGAGTTTGATGGTTTGTCAGATGCAAATTAACAGAAGTGTTCTTTTTTCTATTTAAACAATAAGACAGATGATGTTGCACTCTTTCTTAAATGACCTTGTTTTTTTGGCGGGGGGGGGGGGTAGACCTCTGCATCGTCACCGCTGCGCCAATGCAGCTGCCTCATTGAAATAAATAACAGGGCTGACTTTTTCTATGTTCTCCTCTTACTGAAAACATTGTTAAAGTTCCTGCTTGTTTGTCTTGCTTAAATTCACATCCATTCTTTTACATTAACTTTACATTAACTAAGCTGAAGGTGGAAGTGGTTTGGTTTTTGCTCACCGAGATGTCATTACAGATCTTCTGATACGACAGATGACCGTGATCCGGAGTGAGGTGGAAGGAATATTCCTCCTCCTTGCCTCGTCCTTCTTCACCTCCTGCTAATGCGTGAAGAAGATCCCCCACATATTGCTCCCTTGTGACTCCCATATCATCAGCTTGGCTTGTCACCTCATCTTCTGAAACTAGACACAAAGAAGAATTTTATCAACTTTATGAAGTCATACATCTGAGAGAATCCTGACAATGGTCCCAAAGATGATAACCAAAACTATGAACATTAATTGAGCCGTCTAGTTCATTCGATTTATTTATAACAGGGACCAAATACATTAGTATCAATAGAGCGATATGATGCTTTGCACCACATTCAGCTTCTGGCTGATTTATTTCTACAGACTATGGGCAAGTGAAGAAGAACAAAAATTCCAATATATATAAAAAAACAAAAAAACAAAAACATCCTTCAACCTAAAAAAAATAAATAAGTAAAAACAAGTTTTCAAGATCTAAAAGAAATTCTGAGTGACGACTTAAAATCTTAACCTTAACATTCTCGCTAACACAGAAGTTAGCGAGAATGTTCAAACTGACATTCGGCTGATTCCATTTGGATGTTGGAATAATGACTTAAAAATACAAAAATGCAACTAGAATGCAGATTTTAAAGGACGCATGCGGAGAAACAAAGGGGGAATGTCATCAGCTGTTGCACAGCTGCTCACGTTGAGTTGAGGGTCCCAATTAACATCAAACACTGAAGCACTGACCGACCAGAAGCCTGAACATATAGCTGTCACAACTCTCTGCCTGTCAGCTCTGCAGATGGACAGCAATAAAGAAAGAGGGAGCAGTTACTTTCCAGGTGTCCCTCAGGAGAACATATGTAACCACACACACAGACACACACACATGCACAATCGTACACACAGAATACTGACATGCGCATACAAAGACAAGCCTTGTGGGGCTTAATCACGAGACACTATACACCTGTAAGCATTATGTGAGTGAAGAGGGATGATAAAACAAGGTCAGTGCTGTCCCTCTGGGTTAAAGGACCAACAGTTAGTGCGTTATGAGAAGGTTCGGCCAGGTGCCGCCAGAGTTTCTGATGAATGGTGGATCTGTTGGCAACACCTGTCTAATGTATGGTAAAA
>NW_027181470.1:0-5000 GCF_040956055.1 Brachionichthys hirsutus
TCTCGGGGAGAACCTGGTCGATGTAAGCAAAGCGAGGCCATCTTTAAACGTCACGCTGTTTTTTGGGGGGGGGGGATCGGATGCAAATGCGATTCAGTGATACATTAAGTATTCAGCGTTATTACTAACTCAACTCTAATCCAAACGGATGGCATACACAATTCCAGTTTAAAAAAAATGTGAACGGTGACCCGTGCAGCTCAGAGATAGGAAGGTAAACTTTAACCAGTAATATAGACGCTATTATCGCTACAGATAGGACACAAGGTTTGTTTTTTTTATCGTACAAAGGGATTCTTGCTTCAGCAGACATCTGAGAACACTCGTGCCTTGTCCTCCCAGTTATTTGCTCAAGCTAAATGAAATCCGTGTTGCCTAAAGTTAAATCGAGGCTTTGACCTCAGCAGAGACTCGACCTGTCGAAAAACTCCGCACGCTGGTTAAATATTCACTCGTCTCTCAGAGAATATTACCGGGATTAGTTATTGGGACTCCATGATGCAAGTCTGAATTAAAACCACGACAACAACGTTTTCCATAGTAAATATTCCTGCGGGAATTCCTCTGCCGTCTGCCTCTCCCTCCTTCAGAGACAGCTGAAGCCAGCGCCGTCTCAGGAGGTCGGTGGCATGAGGGCTTAGGAATGCAGAAAGTCTGCTCCACACTGAAGCTGCACACACACACACACACACACACACACACCAGAGTGAAGTCATATGGAGGCCAGATCCGTTTATGCATTTGTTTTTCTGGTTAATGCAATTCACTGAGAAGCCCGCGTGTCTCTCACTGGTATCGGGTGGGACTGTTAGACCTGTAGCTTAATGATCGTTCTGCCTGGAGCGTTCTCCTTCCGAATGTCCAAGAACCACCCAACTGGATTGGTTCTGGTGTCTTCGGACTGAGGCGGTGTTGGGAACCAACTAGTGCCCAAACGCCCATGGCAGTGACCGTTGCGTTCTGAAACTGGAGGGCCTTCGGAGGACTTTCACTCCATCCCCATTGCGGATGTTGCGTCTTGTGAAATTTAAGACGGATATTGCACAAGTTGTGCAAGACGAATATCGTTTATCGTTGCGAGTGCGTCGCGTTGTTTTTAAGCTTTGCATGGAATAAGGCCGCACGTGAGCGTCGGTCAGCTAAGCCAATCAAGCACGAGCAACGTGAGGTCCTGTCGGCTGACGGAGCAGGTGTGGGAGGAAAACGGGAAGGAAACGCAAACGTGACGGAACCGTTGCTGCGCGGCGTTCTTTTCAGTTGAAGTGCTGAAATGTCGTCATGGAGGAAACGTGTGTGTGGATTCCTCAGGCTGTGAGTCGTTGAAGCTGAGTGGGGTAGAATGGAGGAATAAAACGGATCAGATATTCGGCACAGCCGTTGGTGGAACGGTTACGATAAACCGGGTTCAGGCAAAGACATCCTTAAAGCGCCGCTCCGCTGCGGTCGTTTAAGGTTACGCTTGCAGCCGAGAAAAAGCATCAGTTTCCAATCAAAATTCCTTCTCATTGTGCGGCGGATGCTTTCGTTTGGCTGATGGAATCCGTGTGTGTTGAACAGACGGATGCCTCCAGAGGCGTTGCAGCTGGGCTTTTTGCTTTTGCGCTGATTCTCTGTGTAATTAAGTGCGACCGAATGTTTCGTTGCTCGGCTGCAGACTCGTTCACTCTGCCTTCACTCTTCCTCGCTCTCTTTGCAGCCTCATGAGTTCGACGAGTGCCGTTTTGACATCAGCGTCAACGATAGCGTTTGGTACCTCAGAGCAGAAGATCCCGAACACAGACTTCAGTGGATCGAGTCCATAGAATTGCACAAGGTGAGCGGAACTGATTTATCTTTACTCTGCAAAATCATTCTTGGTCTTTTCTAGCTGCCAGACTCTCTTATTGAGGAAGTTATTCACAGGACGTCCAACAAGGGCGGCGTGTTTGGAGACCCGCGAGCCAATCCTTGCAAAGACGTGGGCGTTTCGTTTCTTTGTTTGTTTGTTCATTAACAATAATCATTTGTCTCTTTAGTCGTCCTCTTGGACAAGTTGGACCGTGTTTCAGGACAGACTGGGATTGATGTTTTGGGAGTGGGTTGGGTGTGGCAGATGTACCCTTGCAGACACCCAGCCCTCCCCCGTAAGAATGTGAGGAATCTGGGGAGGGGGATCCTGGGCGGGGGGGGGGGGCGGGGGGGGTATCCCTTTTCATCGGACTCCAGGCAGGTGCGGTGACATCCAGGTTAGCGATGCTACAAGGGTTGTCAACGTAACGCATGTAATTCAGCCAGCATGGCTTGCAAGACGGGGATTCCGTGCAACATGTCGCGCCATAATCTGCCCAAAACGGCAAAATGAACCAAATTATTTGCTGCTGAGTTTGTCGTTTAGTTTCACTACGGCTTTAAGTTTAAAAATATGTTGTTGAAGGAGGGTTTGTTTGTTGATGCTACTATATTTAAATGGTTTGCTGTTGGCGGGTATTTCATGCTTATGTCTGCATCTTGACCTGCAGTAACCTCAGTAGGCTTAATACAGGCGCTGTTGCTTTAAATGAGCGAGCCCTACTCTGCTCCCAGTTGGGCAAAGGGCAGCAGCACATCATGCAACGTTGGTGTTGTTCAATGTTCACTCGCATTCTAAATGGCATCTTTATGCCAGGGCGACTTGAACTTGTGTGTCCTGGTTGGGATAACCGCCCCTGATGCAGCTACTCCACACCTGCATGCCTCCCAGTGCTGAAAATGAGTCTCATCAAAAGTAGAAGGAGGCTCTGGACTGTCGGATCAGATGCAAATGTATCATTTCTGCAGTTATTTCTAGGTTTGCATTACAAATGTCAACGTCTGGCTGCTAATTTTGTCATCGTGTGGGTAAAACAGGTCTGTAGCTGTTCATAATCCCTCGTTGAATAACCGCGGGCTATTCGAGTGAGTCCATCCTTTGGATTGTCAGGTGGGCAATCCACATTTAAATGTAGGGAGAGAGAAAGATGTCAATGCACTCAGAAGATCATTCCATTTTGTTTCGTCCAGAGGGGTGAAATGGGAAGGAAGGGGGAATAACCACCTGTGTTTATTCTGAGATTTTCCACAGGCGCAGTCTGAACGTGATTGGCTTGAATCAGTGTTCAAAAAGGGGGGGTCGGGGGGGGTTCAGCAAATAGTAGTGAGATAGATGGAAGCAAAGCAAAAGGTAAATGCTGCTCTCTCTCTCTGGCTCGGTCATAACACGCAGTCGGCTGCTCCGCTCACCCGCCCATTCGGTGATTTACGGGTTTATCGCACAAACCACTCCAGGCAGCCCCCCCCCCGCTCATTCTTTACATGCATACGCCCTTTATTTTCGTCCCGTTCTTGCTCCGTTTCTCTTAAAAGGCAACGGCAACGGTTGCTATCGCAGTAATGGATGCCGGACGTAAAGACGGACGAGATGAACAGGTTAATGTGTGTGTGGCCTTTTGACGTATGAGCGCAGCGACAGCAGGGTGTGTGTTCGTCTTTAATTCCACATGTGCGCTCGCCGAAGGTTCTGGCTCGACTCCAACCTGCTTTGCTCTTCCGAGGAATTACAAGACTCATCCTTTTGGCTTCTTCTTCTTCCTCCTCCTCCTCCTGCTCCTCTGTTGCTGCTGTTTTCATTTGTTTGATGAGCTTTGCTGAACGCCCAAAGGCTGTACTTCTTTCGGACCTCCTCTTCTTTGTTTTTGCTCCTCGTGAGGTGCGTCTGGGGGAGAACCCCTGAGTTGTGAGAGCGGTGGGATTGTTTTTTTGGGGGGGGGGGGCTCATAGCACGTCGGCATGCCGCCTGTTCACTACCAATCTAACTTAAAATTGCGTATCAGTGTTGTGACATGAACGATCAATAAGCATAACCCAATTTTGCTGTTGTCCATACACCCGGTTACATACATGATCGGTTTCTTTTTTTCTGCTTGCGCTGCACGATAATGAAACAACGTTTGCAACGAGGCAGCAGAACGCTCAGATTTGTAGAAGCTCATTAACGGTTGCTGTGGTTACGCCCATCCCTCGTTTCCTCCACAAAACCCCGAGACAACAACAACAACATGCCGTGTCATGCTCTGTGTGCGAGTGGGCGCTTATTTAGCGTGCTTGTGTTGCCTCCGCAAGTCGTCTCAGATATTGTGTCTTCGTGCTTCGTCATCATTCACTTTGTGTTCACCAGTTGCTTTAAGATCCTTTTTGGAGAGTAATGTAATCTGTGCTCGCTCTCTCTCTCTCTCTCTCTCTCTCTCGCTCTCTGTTTTATCTTCTGCTTCCTTCCTCAGGTCGCTCGCTGCTTTCAAGAAACACTTGCTGGCTTAATAATTAAAAAGAAACGTACACAAGGGCAGGATGTGACTCGGCTCAGCAAATAGCGGCTGATGAAGCAGGATCCAGTATGTGAGGGTCGTGCAAAGGGTTTCAGAATTGATCGCGCCCTTTTTACTGTTGCTGATGTTTGTTGTTGTTTATTTTACAGCTGTGCGTTTAATGTTTGCTGCTGCCGGTTGGACAAACAGGATTATTTCAGCTTTGGCGGGGGTTGAGTTTTGCACCATTGCACATACAAATACGTGTGATAAAATTGGTTCAACCATTTCTGAATGTGGCGGGGTCCCAGCTGTTATCCCCCCCCCGTCCGGATGAATGGATCGAACGCTGTCTTTGCAGGTCGAGCTTCGGTCTGCCAGAAACAGTCGCCTTCGTTCTGTTCCTGTCCAGCTTCTATACTTTCTGATGACGTTGCTTAAACGCGTCTTGTGCACTTACACCCCCCCCCCCTGCTTTACCACTCTTGTCTCTCATCGTCTGTATCATAATCTCTCCTTTTGAACGTCCTCTCTCTTTCTTCCATTCGGTCCCCCGCCCTCTGGATTTCAGGCCGAGTCTGGTTATGGTTCAGAAACCAGTCTCAGGCGTCATGGTTCCATGTTGTCGCTCGCCTCTGCAGCCAGTGCCTTATCTGCCACATCGACATCCTCCTTCAAGGTAAACGAAAGGGAATAGTTCCC
>NW_027181471.1:0-5000 GCF_040956055.1 Brachionichthys hirsutus
TTGTCCTGGAAGGGTAATGAAATCACACCAACGGATTGATTAAGGCCACAGGTCTCAGACGGCGCAGGGGGAAGAGATTAATGGAAAGACAGTTGCATGATTAACAATATGAACGCTGGAGTTAGACCTTTTGAAAACCATGATGGGCATCAGGCATGCCCGCAATTAAACTGATGACAAATTGGCTGCCAAATGTTTCTGTGGGTGCTTTAATAGCATTAGCGGGGATTCAACTCATCTGGATTGTGACTTTAGGAAATGAATCATTTGTGATGGATGTAATTATTGATTTTGATGCCTCAAGAATAGATCGCGAGTCACGAGTCACCACACACACACACGAAAACAATAAATGCCACAGGAGTCATTTCATATCTCTCACCATCTTCCAGGCGTGGTATCGCTCCGCTTTGATGATCATGTCCACGATTATGACCTCATTTGCTCTGGCTGCCACACCTAGAGCCGTCTTACCCTGCTACTCAGTCCAACATGTCGAACAAAGCAAAAAGAAAAAGTTCCATTGGAAGCATGAAAGATTTACATTGAATGGATCATGCTGTTATTACTATATAATTCAACTTGGGTCAGCTAAACTATATTATTTCTAGACATTGTGTGTGTGTGCGTGTGTGTGCGTGTGTGTGTGTGTGTGACCATACTTTGTCCTCGATTGTGAGATCGATCCCAGCTTTAAGAAGCATTTCCACAATCTCTATTTTGGCCAGCTCTGCAGCAAGATGCAGGACAGTCTGGGACCTCTGACAGGTCACAGCAGAGGAAAGGACAATGTCATTTCTACGTGTTTTCATTTTTATTTGTTCTATTAAAATGACTTGGGAGCGCTTACCTTATCCGTGGCATTGATATTGCAGCCAGCCATCAGTAGAGAATGGATGATGGGAATGTGACTGTTCTTGATGGCCAGGTGGAGAGGAGTCTCTAGATTCTGAGAGCAGAAATGTATTCTCTGAGACAGCATAAGCCTAAAAACATCGGTTTTGACTTTCAGAGGAAATATGTAAAATCACACTGATTTAAAAACAATCCTGTCCGTAGCTGATGAGTGTAAATGAGCAAAAAAAAACCTTCACTGAAATAGCGTGCGACTGCCACTTATAGCTTGTGCTTGCTTGCCTACCAGATTCCCAAAGTCTGTGTTGACGTTGTGCTTGAGGAGGATTTGGACCAGCGATATGTCTCCTCTTTCAGAAACTGGGTGGAGGGCACTGCATTTGGCCTACATGAGAAGGGAAGGCCAAACGTTAAGATGCTCCAGTTATGACCAGAAACTAGATGGTTAAAACCGGAGGGCCTGTTGTGCTCATGTCGATGTTGAAAAATCAACGGAAGTGCTCTGTCTCTTTTACCGTTGTGAGGATGTTGGGGTCGCAGCCAGCCTCCAACAGGGCCAGCACGCACCCTTCCTGGCTGTTGTCTGTAGCCTGGTACAGAGCCGTCTCCCCATCCTGCAAGACAAAAACGGCCTCTCGAAAACAAGAGGTTCTTTCTCCGAGCATAATACAAAATATCAAACACATTTTTGATATTGGGGAGTCCAGGAAATTTAGATATCTGTTACTAAGCTCCGGTTTATGAAGCGAGAACTGTTAGTATATGCAATATATTCCATGTCTTTTGTTTCTTTTGAATCTTTATTAATATTCTTAGTATAATTAACTCAAACATTTAGCCAACCCTTTTGTATCTGAGTGTTTGAGGTGAACCAGACATGGAGTCCAACTTGTGATGAGGAGGACTGACGTCTTTTAACAGAACCTTTGGCCACTCAATGCTAAGCCAGTCAAACCAGTTTACAGCATAATGCTGGCTCAGCCACTGCGCACACACTTGCCACAAGCCACGGAGAGAATGTTTACACTGACTGTCTACCATATTGACTTCATCCCGAGTATCAAAGCTCAGCAGCAGCAGATCGACAACATCCAAATGGCCGTTCCTGGCAGCCGAGTGCAGGGGGGTGTCACCTTTCTGGCAGAAGGCAGGTGGTCGGGGGGGGGGGGGGGGGGGGGGGGGGGATAACTCACATCAAAAAGTGCTTTTTTTCACAGAACATATAAATGTACACAAAAATACATACAGATTAGAACCATATCCATGTAGTGCACACCTTGTTAGGCTTCATGGTGTCCATGTGATATGTTTCCATCAGCATCACCAGCACGTCAACGCAGCCATGCTCAGCCGCCAATGCAAACGCCCGGTTCCCTGACTGAGGAATGGATGCATAGATAACAACATTTACTGCATTTCATTTCATATTTAACGCGATGCCCATGAATTACAGAATTGATTCATGAAAAATGACTGTCTAGTAGCTACCATGTCTTCTTTGTCCAGTTCTTTCATCTGCAGGTCTTCGATGATATACTCTGCAATGTCAGTGTGGTTGTTTATCGCAGCGCAGTGCATGATGTTCAATCCCTCCTGGGGTGGAAAAAGGCCAGCTATAATTAATAAAAACCTTTGTTCTGTTTAATGAAGCAGTGGCAAATTTATTTAGTTAGGAATTAAAGGAATAAATAACAAGAAGAGGGTCTGCGCTGATGTTATGTTCAAACTCTAGTATGATAAAAAAATAAAAATAAAAAATAAAATTATTGAATATTTTCAGTTGCCAAAAAACAAAAATCTTCCTGCTATTCTTTTTTTTTTACCTCGTTCTCAATCTTCTGCTCAGCCCCAGCCTGCACTAACAGTTTCAGGATGTCCAAACTGCCAAACCAGGCAGCCAGATGAATGGGTGCCATGCCGAACTGTTAGACACAGAGTGCAAAATGTCAAGCTGTGCTATCTTAGAAATATTGCACCGGTTTTCAGTGCAGGCATTGCAAACCTTGTCCTTCTGGTCCACCTTGACCCTGCGTTGTAAAAGAAGCTGCACTGCCTCCTTGTTTTTGCCAGCGACTGCATAGTGAAGGGCAGTCCTATTATTCTGAGTCAAACAGACGAATCGGTACATTGTCCATTAGGAATATGTTTTTATAAAATCCCAGAAATGACTCATCCTTGTGTCTGGTTTTTGTATATTATACAATTACTGCATAGCGAGACACAGACAGTTCCTCTACTGGGACTCACCACATTCCTTGCGTTGGCATTCAGCCCTTTTCCAATAGACTTCATGGTCTCCACATCATTCCTCTTAGCTGCTTCCATAAATTGTTTCTCCGCTTTGAGCACTGCAAATTCAAGGCAGTCAGGGAGGGTATTTATATGCTTCTGTATTTACATATATATTACATACACATGACAGTTGGCTTAATGGACAAACAATTTGTACAGGATGTGTGTCAAAACAGGAGCGCGTACGCTGAGGGAAAACTGAAATGAGTTTCAGCCCTGTGCAAACATTTTTGAAAGAAAACGTCACAACTATGTGCATGTAGTAACCCGGTACAATGAATAGCTAATGATTAACTCAAGTTTAACAATAGGATTAAAGAGTCAGTCCTCAATAAAAAAAATAAAAATAAACATTGAAAACTTTGACGTTTTTGACATTTTCTTGAATACTTGCCCATCTCTTTATTGTCGAAGCTGCGGTCGGTGTCTAAGTCTGAATTTTTGTTCAGAACAAAGTCAGTAAATTCCCTCACAGCCTCCTGATTCACCCACTTCCGAGGGTCTAATTCCTCCTTCTTGGGAAAGCGTTGCTTCACCATTTCCTTCAAGGCCAGAGTTCTTCTCTCCATTTGTGACACTTTTAAAATATCTGTTGCGTAATCAAAGTGTCAGGTTATCCTTTCCTATCTAAATAATATATTTTTTTAAAGAAAAACAGACAACCTATTCCATCTCGTTGCATCTACTGAGCTGGAAAGGCACTCCTTGCTGCTGGAGGGGTTGGTTGATGTTGACTTTATCCGCCTCACACCCTCGTGACTCCGCTTTTCAGTGCCAGACAAGGTCTCCCCTGTCATTCTTCGCCTTTTGACTTGTGCTTGTACGTTCTGCACATCAGTTTGTGAAACCAGTTCTATTCCCATGCCATGCTTTCAAAGCATTCCTTCTAATTCAATTTGTTGATTAACTTTTGCACAAGTTCAGCTACATACATGCACGCTCGTCATTTTCAGCAACTTTTCATACTCAAATAGCCAGGTGCAAAAAATCTTTTGCTCCTCCCACTGTGCAGGTTCACCTGGAACATGGTTTTACCTCATCAGACACGGAGCTGAAAGCGGCACTTTTTGTACGCACACTTCAACCCACCCTCATTCTGCGAGTGAGTGACAGTAGAAACACCACAATTCAACAAAAATAGTTATTTATTTCAACTTCGATGGACAAGATAGAATGAGTCCCTTATACATTATAAACAGAATTGTTTTCTTTTTTAAAAACACAATAAAAACAATGGAAATCTATTAAAATACTTTCATGATGTTAAGTTGAAAAAATAGCACTGGCACTTAAATAATAAATACACTGACAATTAAATTTAATTAACTTATAATAAAAATAGTAGGACATGTTCAAATGACAGAAGATAAGCAATGAAACTTGCATAGAGAACCGACATTAATAAAATGTCATGAACAGTTTGTTTACATCATGTTTCACTGCTAGTCTGCTGAAAGCTTCTAAAACATACGAGTGGATATTCCTGTCTGTCTGAAGAAAACACTTTTTATTTTTTTGGATTTGTTACTGTGAGGAAACTTGAATCGTTTTAGTCCGTCTTCCATTTCTTCTGGAATGCTCCTTGGTTCCTTTGTGTGAGGTTGGACATTCTGCATGCACGACTGTCATTTGAAGAATTTGTCAATGGTGTTGCAAGGACCAAGGCCTCTGGACTTTTTAGAAGGAGGGGAGGAAGGCGCGTCCCATCTGAGTCATGCAACCCACACAGATTGAAATAAACATGCATTGTGTTTTTAAATAAATGAAAGCATTCTTAGATGACACAATATTTAATTCTCACCTTTTGCTTTTGCCTTTGCCTCCTCGTGTCTGTAAGAGCCATTCCCGGTCTG
>NW_027181472.1:0-5000 GCF_040956055.1 Brachionichthys hirsutus
CCAGATGCTACCACCTCCAGCTGCTCTTCACAAACTTGCAGAGCAAAAATGTTCTGCAGCCAAGGCCCTGTATAGGAAAAAGGAGATGTCAGGGCAGGGTCACATTAACGCTGTTGAAGGTCAGCTCCATGACCTCCAGAGTAAATATGACCAGGCTATTTCAAATATGGACAATCTCCAGAAGGACCAGGCAGAACTCAAGCTGCAAAGTAGAAGCAAAGAGGAGCAAATTGTTTCTCTTCAACAGAGCCTGCATTCCCAGAGAGAAAGGGAGGAAAAGAGCCTGCAGGAGCACAAAGAGGAGGTGATCAAGCTCAAGCACCTCCTTGAGGACAAGGAGAAGCAGCTCGTCAAGGCTAAGCATCAAGCACTGAATTATAGGACGGTCTTGTACGAGCTGCATGACACCAAAGAAGTGCTTGAAACCATCCAAGCTCAGCACCTCAGCTGTCTGGAGACAAACCGGCAGCTGAAGGAGGCCAGCGAGCGTCAGCAGGCGGAGGCCTCTAAGATGGAGGAGCGTTTCACAGAAATGCTCCTCCAGAGGGAGGAGGACCTCAAAAGAGAGCTTGCTGAGGAGCGGGCGTTGATGGACAAGGAGCTTCTTGACAGGCGCAGGGAGGCAGAGAAAAGGGAGGAACTCCATTCCCTTAAAGAGGATGACGCCCTGCCAAAGGTCCCAAAAAAGAAAGCCAGCAGGATGAAACGCTTCTGGTCTTTTCTCTTCCGTGGCCGAAGAGAAAAGACCTCCAAGACCTCCAAGCCCCTGGACTAGGGACCCCGCTGAGCTCCTCCATCTCTGGGACTGAGGTTGCCGAGGTAGTTAAAAAGCTCCTCCGTGGCAATGCCCCAGGGGTGGATGAGGTCGGGAAGGAGATCCGGCCCCAAAGAGGAGGAGTTCAAGTACCTCGGGGTCTTGTTCACGAGTGAGGGAAGGATGGAGCGGGGATCGACAGGCGGATCTGTGCAGCGTCTGCAGTCATGCGGATCTGCACAGATCCGTCATGGTGAAGAGAGAGCTGAGCCAAAAGGCGAAGCTCTCGATTTACCGGTCGATCTTCGTTCTCCTACCCTCACCTATGGTCACGAGCTTTGGGTAGTGACCGAAAGAACAAGATCCCGGGTACAAGCGGCTGAAATGAGCTTCCTCCGTAGGGTGGCTGGGCTCTCCCTTAGAGATAAGGTTGAGAAGCTCAGTCATCCGGGAGGAGCTCGGAGTAGAGCCGCTGCTCCTCCGCGTTGAGAGGCCTAAACACCTGTTCAGGGCACGGTCCCACCTGGCCCCGGACAAGCGGTTGAAGATGGATGGATTGGGAGGCTGAGCCTCCCCAAAATTGTTATTGTCATTAAAAAAGATGTATTTTTTTTTCACAAAAGAGAAACAATAAAATACAATAGTTGGGAAACTATTAATTAACATTAATATTGTGTATTCATTTGTTTAGATGTATTTTTTGGACTGATTATTCTATGACATGTAAGGAATTAGTGATAGTGATAAATTGCAGTTACAATCCAAAACCCAAAGATTCCATTGCAATGATGCAAAAACAAGAGCGCCACAAACTCTTGCTGGACAAAAGGCTGGAATAATAAAAAAAATACTTGAACTAATAATTGACACAGTTTCGTCACAACAGTTTTTAAAACTGAAGAGGGAAACACCAAATCTTTGTCCATGTTGCTCTAGTTTGGCAAATTCTGCTAAAAACTATAAAATAAGAGTCCATCGTCACCGCTATTTAAGTGAATATATTCAGCATCTGCAGGCTGATTGGGTTTGTAGCCAAGCGGCTGAGTGCCGCTGAGATTCTCTGCTATGGAAGGAAACATTTGCAGATTTTCAGAGGTGCACTGAGGTTCGTGCGATCCACTCTGGATTTTTGTGACCTGTGGCTGTGCTGACTTTTAGCCTCAGACTGGGGCGTCCACGGTCTGGTTGTTAGGAAAATAGGCTGGGAACCAGGATGTATTGTAAAGCCCCGGGTGAGGTTTACATCCCTCTTTGTTTCCTGCCAGGCAAATAACCTGCGCCACACTCGCAATGAATCAATGCACCGTTCACAGAACATAAAGAAAAAATCAAGTGTCGATCACTTTCAAGCATAATTTGACAATAAAATTGTCAAATGTCTCCGTATTAAATGAACAATCCTTAATTTCTTCGTCGTGTTTTGAGGTAATATTCCCGAACCAAGTTATAAGGACATAAAGAGAATGATCATTAATTCTAAAGGTAACATGTATATCATTCAATGTCCTGTAACTTCTCATCTCTCATGTCAAATAATACCAGATCATAGCGCCGTCACCTCACAGCAAGAACGTTGCGGGTTCCAATCCTGCCGCTATGTTCTCCCCCGTGTCCGCGTGGGGCTTTCTCCGGTTTCCTCCCACCTCTAAAAAACATGCAACTTGGGTTGTCTGTCTCTCTGTGGCCCCACGATGCGCAGGGAACGCTTTCGGGGTCAACCCCGCCTCCCGCCCGTAGCAAGCTGGGATTGGCTCCAGCAACTCCCGTGACCTGCAAGGCAGAAAAGCAGCTGTAGATGAGCGAATTGTAAAAGAAAATGGATGTATATATTTAATCTAAAGCACCAGGAAGGATTGATAAACATATCGGAACGCTGACCCTCGCTGTGGCCCTGCTGTGATAATCGTCGTTACTGATTGACTGAGTATGTCAATGAGACACTATGAGGAAGTGTCCTCATAGCTGTGCCTCCCACCGTGACCCCTGGCCTTTGCCCCCCCCCCCCCAGATGGACAGACTCCCGGCCCGGGCCCTGTGGAGGTTGGTGCCCTCTGCCTGACAGCCTGTCACTGCGCCATGGTGCTGATTTTGTCTCTGCTTCTGCAGGAGATGGTGTCTGATTGGGAGCAGTGTGTGAATAGCCCTGTCACACTCGATAAGCCAGCAAGACGACCTGTGACGGGGACATATGGCATGTTTGACAGGGAAGAGGGGGGTGAATGATAAAATTGTGTTTTCCCCCCTTTTGGCAATGTCATGCTTCCAGGCCAGCGTGCGGACCGTGGCTCACTCAAGCGGCTGACTTCGGCCCTCCCTGTGACATCTCCTTCATGGTTCTGGGCTTCTGGGCCTTGTGCCTGGACAATTCCGACGCTGCGAGTCTGCGCCGCTACAGCTGCGCTCCGTTTGCTCGTCGAAGTGGGAATGTCAGTTTATAGCCATAATTGGATATCAGTTTAGTTTAGCGATGAAGACTTGGAATGAAGCGCCTGTTTAGTCAGAGCTCCTCTTGCAGCTTCCCGGCGCCGCAGCCCTTCATCCTGTCTCTTCTCAGGCTGTCGCACGCCTCACGCTGTTGATTAATACACACAGCCTCATCAGACGAGTCTAATTGATGGGCTCAGCCTCACCAGGGCTCCTGATTTATTTAAAGGGACACAAACACTGGAGGAAAAGGAGAAGAGAGACAAACAGCTTGGATTTAAGTGTGTCTTGGAAATTCCGGCGTTGAGCTGCAAGCCTCTCGTCCTTAGTGTCAGCTGGGTCTTGGCTTCTGGTGTTGCAGCCTCGACTCGCATCCCGTCGAGTGTCACATTGTGTGTGTTTGTGGCTGTGACAGACAGTCCAGGTGTCACACTCGGGCTTTAGTGCACCATCAGGCATCCCTGCTCCGGTCCCCAGGGACTCGCAGTCAGAGAAGACAGCACAGTCCAATAACCCTCTCAAACCCAGCATGCCTCACTCCCCCGGGGCCCCCCCCCCCCCCCCCCCTCGTGGAGTTTACTCTCTGTCCATTGGGCCAGAACTTAGAAACTCTGCCAACGGCCACACGATCCCGCTTTCACTCTGAATGCTAACTGTGACGGTCCAACTGTTGCCATTATTATGGGCTCTTTCTACGAGACACAAACAAACAGGACATGTTCCTACATTCAGCGGTCGGTGTTGATGGGGGTTGTCAGAGGACGGCGAGCATCAGCTCGTCGTGTTATTGTGAAGTTAGTTGATGAGGATGTTTGGGAGGCTAAGGCTGTTGTTGCGTTCATTCAGCTTCACAAAGGAGCGACATTTTAATAACACAGCGAGCAAAAATGATCTAAAACTAAATCTAAGTAGATCAGAATGACGCTGATCTGGTTTAGAGCCTTCTGGGCTGGCTTCTAATTTCATTTTATCTTACAAGTTTCTGATGTCCGGATAAATGAGCTCTAGTATATAGAGTCTGGTTGTCTCATGTAATCTATCTTTCTGAACTGAAATGACTTCTAATCAATACTTCTATTATAATACTTTCTTCCAGTATGATTAATTAACTCTCATTTGTTTAATATCCCCCCCCACAATTTCACCAGTGAGTTCTGTACCTTTTTAAAACATGATTTTAAATGCAGGAACTTTACATGCAATGTGATGTTTTGATTCTTTAATTTTTTTCATTATGTATATAGAAGAAAATATATCTTTAAGTTGAACTAATGCTTTTAACTATAATTCATAGCCTCATTTTAGGGGAAAAACAATCAAGGAGCTCTTTGGATTGAACAGTGAATGTGAGACTTTAAACGGGCTACTGTTCTTTATCTGATTGGCTTCTTATTTGATTAAAGCTGTATTTAATCAAACAGCCCCAGACCAAAGTTAAATGAATCTGGCTCCCTGTTTGTGTGAGTTTGCATACGTTTACAGGGTGTTGTAAATTTCAGTCACAGATTGGCCTTAAGCTCTCGCACGCCCATAAATTGTTTTGGCATTTCCCCCCATTTCTCAGAACTGCCGTTTGCGTCCGTGCGAGCGCTTTGTGACAGCAGCTGCTCCACCGGACGCGGCTCCGAGCCGAGCGGAGATGGGCCGGAACCTTCACTCGCTGACCCTGTATCAGATTTAAGGCTCGTGCGGCTGCCACTATGTCGAATGCTAAAGCAGACTTGGCCTTGGCAGGGCGAGATGACATCAACATTGTCAGTGTTACATTGCCATCGGCGTGATGGAGCCTTCATCATCTGCTGTGTATCCGTGGCAGAGCCTG
>NW_027181473.1:0-5000 GCF_040956055.1 Brachionichthys hirsutus
CCTGGAAGTGGGCTCCCACCGTGCTTCTGAAATGGGCCCACAATGAGCCCAGTTTGAACCATATTATTGTAAACATCAGAAACGCATAACACAAAGCGACTCCCGGTCTGTGTCCCATTTTCCATCACGGAATTGTATCCTGTCGCTCTATCGATCCAGTGATTGATTTTGTGAAGTTGGAGGCCATCGGCGACATACTTCCTCATTCCTCGGCGCCAGAAGAACTCTTGTTTAATTGCGGGCTAAGGCACTGGGTTTTCCTTGTTGCCATTGAAAAGCCTCATTGATTTTTATACCCGCCGTTCATCCTCACCGTTCTCCCTTTTAAAAGCAAACCCCCCCCCCCCCCCCCAAAAAATAGAAATGAGCTGTGATTTTGCTCATTTCTGTGTGAAAGTACAAGTGCATGTTGGAAACTCAGTTGATCACTTCACCTGTACCTGCTTCTAAATGCGAGGATGTTGGGATGAAATGTCCAGTAATTCAGGATAAATCAGGCTATTCTGGTATTATTGCTGGCATTCATGAGGGAATATGTTAAACCAGTTTAATACCTTCTTCTCATTTACGACGCGCGTGCGTTTATAGCTCTCGCACAAGAAACGCATTCTACTTTGATAATGCGTTGCATTTATTTATCCGAAGCACAGTAATCCAAAAGCGCGTTTTTATTGTCAGGCTTTAAACCGCAGTTTAGAAACTGACACAGAAATATATTCAGTGTATTAGGTTCCGTCTAGAACAAAAATATCCTAAATGAAATTTGATTTGCATTAATTTGAGAAGGAGCTTATCGAACATTCATACTTTGAACTTGCTTTGAATTAGAAATGGGTTTTCATCATTTCCCTGGGATTGCAGCCAATTTATTGGATTTCTTTTTTTCCTTTCTCCCCCAGAGGCTCTGGGACGAAGATGATCTCAAACTGTTATCACATGACACCGTGTGATTGATGGACCATTAAGATGTCAGCCAGATGTACTTTGAACCGCAGCTTGTAGGTTGATAAATCCTCACACAAATGGATACATAAAGCTGTTAGAAACAAATATTCCTTTCTATAGCTATCTGCAGTCAGATAGTAATGGATGTTCTATGTGCTTGTCTGTCTCTCTATGTTCTTTTCTTCATATGTCCCCCTCTCGCAGAGGGTCTCTCGACCACTGCCGTCATGCAATTACAGTGGGACAGGTAGGAATGTTCATATTTCATCTGCTGCAACCACGATAACATCTAATAATCCGAAAGCATTGCAAAATTGGGATCCTGTTGCTCATGCATTATGAATGAGCTACTGATTGCTTTTTTGCATAGATTAGCAATCATTTGACAGAGATCTTTCATATAAAAATGCACTAGGATGACTCTATTTCTTTTTTCTGAAGAGATAAGGGGAGACATGCTGCCGCTTTTTAAGATAAGACGGATCAAGTGATAACGCCTCTGCGCCTTCCTTTGCTCTCTGACTTATTTCTCTATGCATATCATCACGACGGGGATAAGTGTAATTTTCAGCCCACTTTGCAACTGACTGCTCACTTAATCAATATTTAACCTTAGCAAGCTGACGTAAATAACATAAATGATTACACTATATCTAAACTATATGTCATGTGTTTTAATGCAATACTTGTGCACAGTTCAAATTATTTAATGAAACTAAAAATCCACTGAATGACACCATGTATGATGCCAGTTTTGAGCATAAATGTAGACAAGTAGATTAAAAAAAGGTGTCATGTGACCAGCACGGACCAATCACAAAAGGGCTCAATATCAAAGCTGCAAACTCAAGACAGACATCAAAGGGACCTGTCAAGAAGCTCTTGGTGAGACATCAAAGGGACCTTTGATGTTTCACCGATATGTGTCTATAAATATCAGTTTAAACTTTCAGTCAGACCAGTTCACTTTCTGAACAATTGGAGCAATGTCTACATACAATGAGAAAACGTTTTATGCCACGATCCCTTCGGATTCAGACGACGATCTCTACTGCGAACAAATTAAAGTAAGCAGGAATAGACGGAGGAACGTCAGACTGCTCCAGATGCTGGTACCACAGCCAGTGGCTGTTAGCAAACCAGTAATGGAAGAAGCAAGCTCTACAGCCAAGGACCTGGATATTGTCACACCGGTCCAGATACTACAATGGCCAGTTGCTGCTAGGAAACCAGCAAAGAAAGCAGGTTCCGCACCCAAGGACCTGGATGATGTGAGACCGGTCCAGATGCTACCACGGCCAGTTGCTGCTAGAAAACATGCAAAGCAAAAACGTGGCAAGGACCTGGATAATGTCAAACCGGACCAGATACGACAGCGGCCAGTTGCTGCTATGAAACCAGAAAAGGAGGCAAGTTCCTTAGCCACGGACCTGGATACGGTCCAGATGCTACCACCTCCAGCTGCTCTTCACAAACTTGCAGAGCAAAAATGTTCTGCAGCCAAGGCCCTGTATAGGAAACAGGAGATGTCAGGGCAGGGTCACATTAACGCTGTTGAAGGTCAGCTCCATGACCTCCAGAGTAAATATGACCAGGCTATTTCAAATATGGACAATCTCCAGAAGGACCAGGCAGAACTCAAGCTGCAAAGGAGAAGCAAAGAAGAGCAAATTGTTTCTCTTCAACAGAGCCTGCATTCCCAGAGAGAAAGGGAGGAAAAGAGCCTGCAGGAGCACAAAGAGGAGGTGATCAAACTCAAGCACCTCCTTGAGGACAAGGAGAAGCAGCTCGTCAAGGCTAAGCATCAAGCACTGAATTATAGGACGGTCTTGTACGAGCTGCATGACACCAAAGAAGTGCTTGAAACCATCCAAGCTCAGCACCTCAGCTGTCTGGAGACAAACCGGCAGCTGAAGGAGGCCAGCGAGCATCAGCAGGCGGAGGCCTCTAAGATGGAGGAGCGTTTCACAGAAATGCTCCTCCAGAGGGAGGAGGACCTCAAAAGAGAGCTTGCTGAGGAGCGGGCGTTGATGGACAAGGAGCTTCTTGACAGGCGCAGGGAGGCAGAGAAAAGGGAGGAACTCCATTCCCTCAAAGAGGATGACGCCCTGCCAAAGGTCCCAAAAAAGAAAGCCAGCAGGATGAAACGCTTCTGGTCTTTTCTCTTCCGTGGCCGAAGAGAAAAGACCTCCAAGACCTCCAAGCCCCTGGACTAGGGACCCCGCTGAGCTCCTCCATCTCTGGGACTGAGGTTGCCGAGGTAGTTAAAAAGCTCCTCCGTGGCAATGCCCCAGGGGTGGATGAGGTCGGGAAGAAGATCCGGCCCCAAAGAGGAGGAGTTCAAGTACCTCGGGGTCTTGTTCACGAGTGAGGGAAGGATGGAGCGGGGATCGACAGGCGGATCTGTGCAGCGTCTGCAGTCATGCGGATCTGCACAGATCCGTCATGGTGAAGAGAGAGCTGAGCCGAAAGGCGAAGCTCTCGATTTACCGGTCGATCTTCGTTCTCCTACCCTCACCTATGGTCACGAGCTTTGGGTAGTGACCGAAAGAACAAGATCCCGGGTACAAGCGGCTGAAATGAGCTTCCTCCGTAGGGTGGCTGGGCTCTCCCTTAGAGATAAGGTTGAGAAGCTCAGTCATCCGGGAGGAGCTCGGAGTAGAGCCGCTGCTCCTCCGCGTTGAGAGGCCTGAACACTTGTTCAGGGCACGGTCCCACCGGGAGGAGACCACGGGGAAGACCCAGAACATGCTGGGGAGACTATGTCTCTCAGCTGGCCTGGGAACGCCTCAGGACCCCCCCGGAAGAGCTCAAGGAAGTTGCCAGGGAGAGGGAAGTCTGGGGTTCCCTGCTTAGGCTGCTGCCCCCGCGACCCGGCCCCGGACAAGCGGTTGAAGATGGATGGATTGGGAGGCTGAGCCTCCCCAAAATTGTTATTGTCATTAAAAAAGATGTATTTTTTTTTTCACAAAAGAGAAACAATAAAATACAATAGTTGGGAAACTATTAATTAACATTAATATTGTGTATTTATTTGTTTAGATTTATTTTTTGGACTGATTATTCTATGACATGTAAGGAATTAGTGATAGTGATAAATTGCAGTTACAATCCAAAACCCAAAGATTCCATTGCAATGATGCAAAAACAAGAGCGCCACAAACTCTTGCTGGACAAAAGGCTGGAATAATAAAAAAAATACTTGAACTAGGGCAGCTCGGTGGCGCAGTGGTAAGCACTGTTGCCTCACAGCGAGATGGTCGCAGGTTTGTCTCCAGCTTGTGGCCATTCTGTGTGGAGTTTGCATGTTCTCCCCGTGTCTGCGTGGGTTCTCTCCGGGTTCTCCGGCTTCCTCCCGCCTCCAAAGACATGCAACCCGGGCTGATTGGTGACAATAAATTGTCCGTAGGTGTGAGTGTGTGTGTGGCTGGTTGTCTGTCTCTGTGTTGCCCTGCGATGGACTGGCGGCTTGTCCAGGGTGTCCCCTGCCTCTCGCCCATTGACTGCTGGGATTGGCTCCAGCTTGGCCCGTGACCCAATAGCGGAATAAGCGGTGAGAAAATGAATGAAATACTTGAACTAATAATTGACACAGTTTCGTCACAACAGTTTTTAAAACTGAAGAGGGAAACACCAAATCTTTGTCCATGTTGCTCTAGTTTGGCAAATTCTGCTAAAAACTATAAAATAATAGTCCATCGTCACCGCTATTTAATCAATATTTAACCTTAGCAAGCTGACGTAAATAACATAAATGATTACACTATACACTATATCTAAATTATATGTCATCTGTTTTAATGCAATACTTGTGCAGTTCAAATTATTTAATGAAACTAAAAATCCACTGAATGACACCATGTATGATGCCAGTTTTGAGCATAAATGTAGACAAGTAGATTAAAAAAAGGTGTCATGTGACCAGCATGGACCAATCACAAAAGGGCTCAATATCAAAGCTGCAAACTCAAGACAGACATCAAAGGGACCTGTCAAGAAGCTCCTGGTGAGACATCAAAGGGACCTTTGATGTTTCACCGATATGTGTCTATAAA